>NW_009594193.1:50583-68954 GCF_000690535.1 Cariama cristata | reverse complement strand
CCTGTTTTAGCCAAACCAGGACAGACATAAATCTCACAAATAAATCACCTAAGTGATAAAGATTTGGGTCTGAAAGCAAGCACTTACTTGAAAGAACAGTATCATCCTGGTGCTAAGCAGAGATAAAAAATCAGTTGTTTATTGGTGAAGACCGCAAAAGAATTTCTTATATCTTCTGCATACTCACCTGTTCAGGAAATAGGAGGCATAGCAGAGGATCTTGGCTAGTTTTGGAGGATCTTCAGAAAAGCATCCTTTGAAGCTGTTGTATTTCCCGACTTTATATTAAGCAGATCTTATCTTTGTTTTGTGAGATGTTTTTAGTATTTTGTTAATAATAGAACTCCTTAAGATGTAAGACAGTTGGAGCAGTTACTATTTTCTGACAAGTTGGAGCGCAGTACCAGTCATAAAGCTGATAATGTTTTCACAAAAAAGGCTATATTGTGGCCTAGATAATAGAGAAACCATGAAGGGTTGACTTGCGTGAAACTTTGAACAAGAGCAATGTGCTTGGTTTCTAAGTCATCCATCAGGTCAAGCAAGGTGTATGTCTGAAGTTCCTGTGGCAAAATGTTGAATTTTGGAACTTACCTGTTATATTTAAAAGACAATAGCAAATTTTGGGGCTGTCATCAAATATTCACAACAGAGTTGAGCTGAAGAAGGGAAATCATTAAAACATGTATTTGTACAACCTTTGGATCTAAGTCTAACACCTTTTGTGCTTCATTTTTTTCCAAGTAAGAGGGATGGAGAATTGGGTCAGTTCCTCAGACAACGTCAAGATGGAGGCACCTGCTTTTGCAGCTCCAGCAGAAGGGGACTGTAGGACGAGAAAACCTCATGCAGAAAGTGCAGAGGAGTCATAGGTCTCATTGGCCATTGGCTTTTCTAGTGTATCAGAAAAGACTTTTGGGGTTTTCCGTGACCAAAGTAAATAATGACCTTGCTTTGCTAGATAAAACAAATAACACCAGTGTTGTGCCTTTGAGAGCCCTTGATCCCAAAGAAAAAAGCAAGGGTTTTCCTTTTTATTTTGGACCCGTTCCATTGCAAACAAAAGCATCCCACAGGTCAGACAAGAAGGGTATCTGACAGGATTTAAAGAGACTTCTCCTTTTTCCTTCTGTTCTTTACACCAGTAGTTTATATTTAAAAACGTATCCAACGTAAAAGCTCCTCATTCAGTTTATATCTGTAACAGATAGAAAATGTGGAATAAAAAATGCTCTGTGACTCACTCAAGAAATGTCTTGGCTTTGTAGCCTATGTGGACTTTTAAGAGTCCTATCTTCCTTTTAAATCAGAAAACAGTGATCCTGCAAAGTAGTAGATATCAATTGAAACGGTCAGAATATCTAAGTGGACTAGTACAGCTTTTAGATGTATAAACACAGGAAATACTGTCATCCCTTTGGTGATCTGTCCAATTACCACTCTTGAAATACTAAATCCATTCCTGAAGTTGACATGTTTGTAAAAATGAGTCTGGAAATGATTTGAAGTCTGGAGAACTGTGCTTCATAGTGAGACCTTTCAGGTAGTCCACTCCTCCCTTTCAGAGGTTTTCAGAAGTGACATTTAGAGGCCTAAAAGCAGTTAATTTGCCAGGCTATGTCCAGTATTATAGGAATGTGGAATCTGTACCAAGCTATAACAAGATGTAGTGGCTGGAATCTAAGACTAGGAAATGTTTGTTGTATAAATAGTCCTTTATTTCTAATTTAATAGTGGAAAAAGGTTAAGGCTATTGGACTAACTAATGGACTCCTTAGAAAGTCCTACACTTCAGTGTAATTTCTTTTCAGATGCTGTGGTGGGAGACAGGCTTTAGACTGTTACCATTGAGTTGGACATGGACAACTATCTAGTTGTAGAAGGTGAACTTTCAGCAGTATGACACCAACTGCTGTTATCTCAGGTGTGGTCAGGGATTAATTGTCTTAAAGAACAGCTAATGGGAATGCTGTAACTTGGAGGTGCAGGGGGTCTAAAGAGGTGATTGAGTTTTACCAAAATATGCAAGAAGACTCTTTCTCACCTGGCAAAGAAAAGAGAAGGAAATAACCAAGTTAAATGAAATGATAAGGCTGACTGCAGGTTTGTAGTTATCAGTTTAGGCTTGATTATCTGTAGTGGATTTTCCTCCATTTCCCTGTCTTAGACTTAAAACTGTGGACAAATTATTTGCATTTGGTTCTCAAAGTCGAATCTATGCACAAGGTTGGTGGAAGCTGCCTTCCTCTTAAAAATTTGGTGTATTTTCCTGTTGTCTCAGTAGAGGGAAACAAGAAATGGAACAGGGTTTTTATAGTCCTGACAGAGCTACTATAGACTTTTACTTTGTGGTTTCTAAAGGATCAGTAAATCCCCGAGGCAGAAGACATCTGGTTTCCTCTAGATTCTACAACCCAACATTTTGGTCACCCAGAACTTTAGTCCTGATTTTACAGACAGGAACTAGAGACTTAGGTCCTGTAGTTACCACAGAGGTGGTTGTGGCATAAAAACCCAATCAGAATTTGTCAGCATGTCAATTTCCTAGATTAACCTAACTTTCTATTGGAGATATCCTGCCAATTATGTTATGAAAGCATTTCAGTAGATTCAAGGGTCTCGACCCTTTCAATAGTAATCTGTTTCAGTTGTTTGTTAGACACCTTTCAAAAACTTAGACTTTGGTCTGTTAAGGACGATAAATCTAGGAAACGTAGAGATTAACTCTTTTTGTCTTCTGTGCTAATCAAAGACTTTTACAATAAGCACTGTCATTAGATCCTCTTTTTTTTGATAACTGAAGCACAAACAAGTCAGTTTCTGGAAAAAAATGGTACATCAGCTTGTTTTCGAAGCTCATGCTGCAGTAGACGCCTCACTGTAAATGCTTTTCTTTGACTTTATAAACCAATTACTAGAGCAGGCTGAAGGAGAGTTTTGATTCCCTAATTGACAAATTGTTTTCAGTTCTTAATTTGTAGTTTCAGTTTTGGAAGACTGCTTTCAAGATTCAGAACTCTGTATTGCAGTAGTCATAACTGGAAGAGTTAGAAGACAATGGGAGAACAAAGGAGTTCAGGAATGAAGAAGGAGAAAGAGGTCACAGCTGTTTCCTCTGTTTCTTGGTTTTGGAATGAGTGACTATTTTAACCTGTAAGTAATGCTGAGATTAGTGGCTGTCTTCCATCATGAAATGCAAGTAAAGTTAAGATAAGAAGATAACTTCCTTTTCAGCAAACTGTTCCCTCTCCATGTCTCTCCTATATTCTGTGTAAAATCTTTTTTCCCAGGCATGGGTGCAAAGGAGCCTTCTTGTCTTTAATTTGAATGTTTCCTTTCTTCTAGTAATCAAGCCTACAGATACAGCCCCTGTGTGCTCAGATGAAAAGGAAACCACTTCTTTATTTGACAGTGAAGCTTCACTGCCAAAATGATCTTGTACTGCAGGTGGCTAGAGGTATATGATACAAGTTAGTTTGTCAGCTTTGGAACATATCTGAAGGGCAGGCTCTTCAGGGAGGGTGAACCATAGCACCAGTCCTATGATTAGCAAGTCTGGTTCTGCCTCCTTCAGCTTCTGAGACCTTGAAGATCCATTGCAGGTTCTGCCTTCAGGTAAGGAGAAACTTCTTTGTGTTTTGACCCTCCACTTCATAAGAAAAGGCTGTAGTAAGTACTGATCCACATAAAGGTCTGCTCCTCAGCTGGGGAAAACTGGCCGAACTCCAGCAAATTTCTAGAAATGAAAACCTAGAGAAATCTCTAAAAGCACAGCAGTTACTGGGACTTGCACAATATTCTGCAGCTTGTAAGAATACAGCAGCAGGAAGTTGGCATGACACCGATGGCTTAATGTTTCTGTGATCTCTTGTTTTTTTATGAGGGAACGAAAATCTTTAGGAGAGAACTTTGCTCCTGTTCTCTTGGTGGTATTGGCTTGCATGGCTTTGTTTTTCTTTGAAAACTGATAGCAGAAGACTATCCAACCTTCAGGAGTGGAACCATTATATGTGGGGCTGTGCAACAGGAGCCAAAGTTTAAAAATAAAATACCAGGCTGCCTTCCTGAGGATCCAGACATAGCATACACACATGCACACACACACGCAATATCTTGACTGTCCACAGTTATATCAGTTACTGAGTTCAGAGCAACGGACAATGAGAACCAGAAAGGGAGTCTTGTTCCTCAAAAAGAAAGAGGAAGAAATTTAAGACTTCTGCAGCCTCAGATACTAGTTTCTGGAATGCATGGGAGGCGCCTCATCAGCAGCAGGGTTGAGACGGTAAGATGAGATGACTGTCAGTCATTCCAGGTGGTGTCTGCTGTAGCCCCTTCCCAGCTCTCTCTTTTCTGTCCCTCGTTTTCTCTGCCTTACTGAGTAACGGTTCTAGGCAGAGCAGTCTTTTTTGAAAATGTGCTCCTTTCTTAAGAGATAAAAGCAGTGGCTTTTATTTCATACTGAGTGACCAGCACGCCCAACATCTTCAGAAGAAATGAAAGACCAATTCCTTTGACTTCAGAGCTACCTTGAAGATACACATCACCAGCATCGTTCTCTGTTAGGCTGTGGAAATAGCAGATGATCAGTTTGCATCTTTCTAGAAGACCTGGAGAAGGAGGGGCCTACAGAGGAGGTAGTAGATAGACCAGGAAGAATTATTAATGGCAGAAAAGCAGAAATTTAAGGTTTAATGCCAGGAATACAGCTTGGAAGGTGAGGTAAGTTATATTAGAAAGGAATGATCTTTTGAAAGAAAAGGTGACACTATGCGGACAAACAGTCTAAGAAAATTGGAAGATACAATTCTTGGTCACTTATGAAGGTAGACAGGGATGAAGAAGGTGAAAGCTTTAACCATTTTTTGCCTGCTTCCCCAAAATGCTGATATCTTATTAACTTCCAGACTTTGCTTGATAACTGTGACCTGGGATGACAAGGGTGGGAAGTCAGGGTTGCTCCAGTGGCTCAGTGGGAAGCAGCAGGGAGTGTGCTTCTCTCAGATGACATGACAGAAACTGTGTGCAGGTAGTAGCTGTGCACAGTCTTATCTGCCTGTCTGCTTCCTCAAGCTAGTGTGCTAAAAGATTGGAGCCTGCGCTTTTGACTGCATGGGGTGGGCAGATGCAGTTTCCAGAAGAATCCCTGATCCCCAGATGCACCTCATGGTAAATGCAAACTGGATTTTTAGCGAGGCTTCTTCCAGCTGCAGCAAGCATGTTTGTACATCTCAATTGTAAGCTACAGAGGTAATAAAAAAAACAAAGAAGAGGTGTTACCACTTTGTATCTCTGCTCAGGCAAAGTAATAGTCACAGCTGCCCATGACACACTTGGCTTTTGGCAGAGCTCAGGCTGGTTCTGCTCTGCAGACATAGGATGAAGCATGCTCAGTATGCTTCCTTCAACAGCAATGCGAGCAGTATCTTGGATTACTACAGACAGCTCTGTGTCTGTGAGCTCCTTCTGCAGAGTTTAGGTTCACATTAAATGGGATCAGGAGTCCTTGGTAGGCTGTGCATGGCTCTCAGCACAGGCTAATCACCTTTTTTAGAAAGTTGTGTTTTCTTAAGCATCCAGACTCTCAAACTGGAACACTTACTTTATTGCGGATTTTTAGAAAAACCATTAGTTTTACATACTAGCTGAAGATACACTGAGGGTGATGCTGTAGCCTAAAGGTTTTGTAGGACTTGATTCTCTTACAATCTGAACGTTTTTTTGAAAATCCGTAAAATATCTGGGTCTTGTTTGTGGTGATGTCCTAACAATGAAGGGTAGGTGCAACTGTCAGCATGTAAAAACTAATTGCTTGGTTTGTTCTCATAAATTTTGTTAGGCAGGGTGGAGTGGAAGTGTGCACACGTTTTGTGGCTCCAGCTAGCACGTGTGAAGGAGAGGTCTGATTAAATCAGACTTCCTCCTCTTCGGTCATGAATATCTCCTGCTTACAGAAGACATTGAGGAAGATCTAGTGTTCCTCTTACAGATAGTTATATAAAGGTGTTATAAAAAAGATTCCCTTTGATGACTTCTAGTAAGTTTTGATGTTTTTTTTGTCCAGACATTTGCTAGAACAGAATAGTTATTAGTATGTTGCCCATTATTTAGAAGAGTTTGGGAAGACAGTAGAAGGATTCAGCAGTTTGTGCAAAATCGTATTAAGTGGAAAGCCTCTCAGACCATGTAAGAATTGCAGTTTCTAGCTGTCAATCCTTCCAAACAAATATCCTTCCTCACCCTCATATAAAACCCTTTTTGGATGGCCACCCTTTTTTCCATGTCCCTCCTCCCCGCACTATGATCTTAAGTAATATGAGGGTTAGACTGTGTTCACCATCCTTAAACTCTGTCTCCCTTGGTGTTCTCAGCTCTGCAGACATTTTGCTGAGTTGACCTAAATTCTTCAGCAAAAGGCTTGGATTCTGTGCAGAAAGCTGGAAATGGCAACTCCGCTTAAGAAGTAAATACAAAGATAAATAAAGAGCATGAGTTATATCCTTATGTGTGGTGTATGATTTCCCCCTGCTCCTGAAATGGAAACTTCCACTGTGCTGGAGAACCTTTCATTTGTAGTTGATGTGGGAAGTTAGCATTGGGATTTCGGGGACAGTGGCACAGAAATTTAGCATGGTGTAGAGGGGAAGGGCTGGAGTCTGGAAACCCACTTTCTGCTGCTGACTGTGCCATAGACCAGCTGTGTGACCTGGAGCCAGGCTACTTCACTTTCCTGTGCTTCTCCCTTACCAGGTAAAGGAAGAAGGTTCTCTGTGGTGCAGACTCACTCACCTTGCTTTTCACAGAGAGAGAGCCTAGAACAATGTGGCCTGAAGCTGCATGAGTCAAATAGGTAGTAACTGCATGGAATAGAGCATCAGAATTGCTACTTGATGTATTTAATTCTGCCCTTTTTGTTCCTTGCATATTACCTACAGGTTGTGAGTCTTCAGATTTTGTTCAGTAATGTGAAGCTGTTTGAAAACCAGGGGTATGCTTCAGTCTTTTCTCTCTGTGACAGCAAGTCACTTCTGCTGACTTAAATGACTTGTTTGTGATAAATGAATGGAAACCTGAAACATATGATGTTGTCTTTTGTCTTGCTTTGGTGTTCCATAAACAGCAGAAGGAAAAAATGAAATTTCTGCAGGACTGAGTGTATACTTTTGGCATAGACTCTTTTGTCAATGAAGTCCTAAATTAATGTGAAACTTTCAGTCTGCATGCATTCCTGAAAACAAGAACCCACGCTTGAATGAATGCATGTTGCAAGAAACAGATAAAAGAGTACAAATGCCTTTTATTCAAATGAGTTTTAAAGGAGAAAAAAGTCTAGAATGGACAACAAATCACATTACATTCTTGCTTTTTTCTCTTCCATAGTCTTAAAGGATGTTGGCTAACACAAATGAAATGCCATACTCTTTGTATGTATTTTGGTGTCATAAGTTTCATGGGATGAAAAAAACAGGGAGGAGATTTACCTGACTGGCAAGGGGTGTTGCTCAATGCTCTGTCTGAAGGGCTGTTGACTTAGCTGGACTCCTACTGAAAAGAGATATGTGTTGTTTATCTCTGTGATTGTCCATGTCTGCTCTCCATGTGTAGTTGAAAAGATGTATCCTGTCCTTTTCAACCAGCATAAATCTGAGGACATACAATTTTATAACATTTGAGTCTATGGTCTTTGTGGTTTAGGTTCTTACCCCCCCCCAAGCTTGCTTGTTTCCATCTTTGTTCATTTAGTAAGAAGAAGAAAACATAATTTCTTTATTTGGTTCTACTTCGAAGTAATCCGGCTTTATGTTAAAACCTCTTGAACTGGAGGATTAAATAACATTTGATCTACCTAAAGTATTTATGTGTACCTCTTGGAAAAGCAGTAAGTTGGGAAGCTTGTAAGTTTCTTCCTTTTAAGTCAAACTTTGTTTTCTTTTTTTAAGTGGTTCTATAATCATCAATAAGACGAATTTCAATTATATATGCCTTTGCTTTGGAACTGTAGAACATAGCATGTCTGTTTTTGTCATTACCATAGGTGAATATTCTTTTTCTTTGTTGAAAACATTGTAAGCCAAACTACCCTTCCTTTGCCTTCATAACATTACTTCTGAAGATTTCAGATTAATTAAAAGGCATGTTATATTGCATAATTTTGTTTGTATTTCATCAGGTTGAAAGTTCTGTTTGGTGTTTTAAGCCATCATGGAGCTTGAATCTTCTGGGTTCTTTTGGGTATTTTTAAAAATGTTTTTGCCATCTTCATTAGCTTAAAATATATCTTACCCACTTCCACCTACTTTGCGTGCAGAGTAAATGTCAAGGTTTGTCTGCCCATGGAATTATTTAGACAGAGCTATTGCAGTTTCAAATAACGCTCCTTAAGTCCAAAAGCATGTTCAGGCATGGGTACAACCTCACTTCTGGTTCTTCTCACACACATGGCTTGGTGCAACATGCAGGATCACCTGGAGGTTTGATGAAAGTGTTTGTAGGAAGACATGCTGAGGTCAGTTGCAGAGGACTTCTAGTGAGAACAGTAACACTAAGTGGATCCTTCAGAATAAAATGGATCTGCTTCATACGCATATACACAATGACATCATTGTATTTCTGTGTTTCGGTTGTGGAGCTGTTGGCAGTCAAGATGTTCTGTCCCCTCCGTTCCAGAGAGGGAATATTACTGGAGCAGTTACTCTTTCTCTGCAGCTAAAGCCATGGCTAGTGTACCAATGGGGAGAGAGCAGAACTGCTGCCCAGACTGCTTTCCTGGAGCCAAGTGTGGATGGGCTTCTGGTTGTAGCTAAAAGCAGAATTGGCTAGCAGAATTAGCAGAATACCTATCCTGAAGAGCCACCGTCCCATGAATTTGCAATAACATAACTGCATTTGCAATGAAATAAGAGATTTTTTGAGGACAAAGGTTATGAGAAGGCCATTTCTTGGCCGTTCATCTAATGCTTCTCTTCAGCCTTCCTTTTGTTGCTTCTTACTATTTATGTGCAAAACCAAAATCCTGGTGAAGTCTAAGGTGCCACTGGGCTGCCTTTTCTTGAATTTGTCTAAGAATCTTGGTGTTTTTTTCAGGGCGTTTTTTTCCTATTTAGAGGCGGTCCCATTTTTCACTAGGCATATACATGAGCACTTTCTAAAAAGTCCTTCCACCTTGAATTTATGCAAAAAGTCTCTTCTTTTAGGCCAGGAAAACTGAAAATCTCTTCCAGTCTTCACCTTGCTTTAGACAGAGTGCTCTATGGGGTTCAGTTTCCAGGTTACACAGATTTCCAAAGGTTAAGGAAACTAATTTATCTGGAGACTTTCTCTGAAGTGGACTGTCCTATGCTTTTCTTTTTCCATAGTGAAGATAGGCCATCTTCTTTAAGTGTTTGAATAAAACATGATGGCCAGGATTCAAATTGGTGATGACCTGAGGTAGCTAAAATCTTTAATGAACTATTTGTAAATAATGGGAATTTGTTTATTTTATTCACTGCATTAAATAGAAGGAGCGTTTGGCTGGAAAATACAAGAACAGGTTGTTCATGGTCTCATCTCCCTTTGATTTTTTTTTTCAAAGACATATTTTTATGTTTATGAACTAATCCTGAACTGAACTTATGACAAGAGACATTGTTTTCTTTATATGTAGTTTGGCAATTGTTTATGTATTCTAGGATAAAATTTTGGCAACTAGTTTCTCTTTTATCAGCTTTCACCCTGTATATTTAGGGTAAAGCAAGAATGGTTCTACGTTCTTCAAAATGAGAGTAAACTTTCAACAGTGGGAACTGATTAATTTGTTCTAAAATTAGATTTTGTTACCTCCCTAGTTATTTTAAATGCTTGAAAGTTGTTCAGTTTTAGATTAAAATGTAAACAATTTACAACAGCAGAAAAAAACAAGATGTTGTTTAATGGACTTGCAGAAGAGAAAAAAGCCACAATAGTTCCGTAATGTCTACATACTTGCAAGGATTGCAGCTTTTGAAGGATGCAGTTGGTTATAATCTCAGCCCTTCTTAGCCATGGGCCTTATTACAAAGAAGGTCTTAGTTATTTTTCTTTTTTTATGGTCCATTTCCTGTTTGGGCATTTCTTCGGAGGAGGAAAAAGAAATTGGATCTTAGTGGCTGACCCTCAAACGGCTTATTTAAAGCAAAAAGGATTAAACTGGGACAGAAGAACTCCATTAGGAGCTTCAATGTCTTACCACTTTTGATACAACTCAGCTTTAATAATAGTTTTCTCCTTAATTTGAGTATGTCCAGAGTAGCAGGGGAAAGGACTGTTTATTATTGGAAAGATGAGAAATAAGGTTAGCAAGTGGTTGGTTTTTTTCTTTTTGTGAGGGAGATTGTTCTTACTTATTACCTGCGTAACAAAATGTGTTTCTTTTATAGGCAGAGAATAGCAGCTTTTTCCTGTTTTTAATGTAACAGTTTCTAATACTTCTTTGATCCAAACACTTTCTGGCTGGAGAACTTCCATTAAACTTGGTCAATTCATATATATTGTGATACATAATCCTAGGATTACTGAATTCCTTCCGCCTCTTCCTTCCCTTGAAGTGCATTGTAGATGTTCCACTTAGTTTCTTCTAGAGACTGTCTGCTATATGTCTATCACATAAATGATGATGATTGAGCCAGTATGCTATTTTAAATTGTTCTTGGGCTTTATATATCACACTAACTGCAAAAACTTGTTTCCTGGAAGGACCAAGTGGGTGGACATGGAGATTGAAGGGGGAGTAAAAGAAGCAAGGTTGTCATTTGGACCCAGGATATTGCATTCCAGTGTGTATACATTGCATCCCAACATGTAATCCAATGGAATGAATATACACACACACACACACATATATATAAAGTTGTTTAGGACAAAGTAAAGTATTTTGGACAACATAAGTGTTAGCTGCAACTTATTTCTTCTTTTCGGCATTATCACTTTTCAGCCATCAGTGATAGGACTAGCATCTTGCTGCCACCATCCCAGACAGAGGATCTTCACTTGCACAAGTGGAAAAGGTCTTTTGGGAGGGGTGGCAGGGAGAAGGGTGGCAGCCTAGTTGTAATCAGTAATCTGAGATCTGCCAAATAGTAGAAAAGTATATACTCTTCTACCTGAGGCAGAGATGCTGGCTGCCATACTGCAAGTGAGTCACTGCGCAAATAAAACTGTGTATTCTGTCTGGCATTACAAATGGGTCAGTGATGGATTTGTATTACCTGAGGAAATGAACTGTCTGACAGAGAGGCTTCTGCTTACTGCCCAGCAAATGTCAAATATAGCAGGAAGCTTGGGGGAAGGGGAGGGATAGCCGGAGACAAAGGTGATGTTAAAATAGCTAGGATGTCAGTGGAGCTTCTCAAACAAACAAGTGTTTCTGAGGAGTAAACTGGGAAAGTAGAACAATCTTTAGACTTTGTAAATAAGTGTTTTCTTGTGCTCCAGTACGGTTTCAGCTGTGGATCCTGCTTTATAGTTAGAGTCATGCGTGGGTCTGCATGAGGTGATGTGCTGTTCTACTCAGTTTTGTTTGCTGGTACAGAACATGACTTCTAGTGCTTTGGTTTTGTAGGGTTAAACCCATTCCTCTGCCCTTGTTCATCCTCTCCACATGCCCTCTGCACGGGGCTAACCCCTTAAAGGAGTACCTCTGGAGCATGTAAGATCTCAGAATGGATTGAGGGAGAGGGCTGCATCATCCCCAGGGTCCTTACTAAACTGAGCTCTTACTGGCGATGAAAGGCAGGCAGTGGGCTTTGGCTCACTTGGATCTGATCCATGCAATGATCCCAACTGCCCTGTGAATTTCTCTTACTTAGTCTTGAATGTCTACCAAACTGGGTGGTGTATTATGGAAATGATCTCTGGCCGAAAGATTACTTCTCTCACTGGCCAAGTTCAGTCACAGTCAGCACTGCTACAACACAGATCCAGTCTCTGCACTTAAAGGAGGAACATGTGTCCAGCAAAGCATCTTTTCACATCTGTCTTTCAAGATGGTGATAATCTGTCTTTATATTGCTTTCTTGAAGACATTTTACAGTAGCAGTCCCAAAGCAGAGCTTTGCCCTTGGCATTTGTGGTTTCTGAGTGCTAGTGATTTGATTTCCACCTCTATGACTACACTGAGAGTGCCTGCTTGTGTTTTAAACCAGCTGTGTTGGCTGTTCTAATCTCAGATCTCTAAGATTAAAATTCTGTGGCCCCTAAAATAATCCAGCAGTTCATGTGTTCCCATGGTTTAGCTCTGTCACCAGTTTATAAGCCGTATTTAGCCTCTGTAAAAACACCATGCTCCTTGCAAACTAACATTGGTCCTTTCTAAAGCATGCTTGCAACTCACCATCTACAGCATCGTAAGTGACCATGGAATGGAGCATGTAGTTCGAGGTGAATGACAAGATCAATCTTAAAGGCACGACAGGCTGCACAAGTCTGTTTTAGGGTTCATTTAGGGGCTGATGGCCATCAGGAGATAACCTCTTCTGTTTTCAGTCACAGCTTTGCTCTTTCCTACTTCAGTTCATGGTCTAGAAGGGTATGTGGTTGAGTTTGTCTGATTACTGCTGTCAGGACCCCCTTTATAACAGCTCTGGTTTTTCTTGGCAAAAAAAGAGATCTTTGCTGGGGTTATATGCCAGGCTGAGGAGCCTGCTCCTCCCCCTCTGCTCCTTCCAGGGTGAGGCTGGTATTGCATCCCTTGTGTAAAGAACTCCTAGAAGCTGTTAGTTGCAATGCATGACAAAGAACTAGGTTGGTTGGGTAGCACCCAGGCAGAGACCTGCCATGTTCTTCAGCACCACCTACTGACATCTTCCTCTCCCAAGTCCATGTGCACGGGGGAGTGCACTTCTTTTAACTCACAGGAACTGGATTTATTGAGGTAATTAACCATACAGTCTTGGCTGGAAATTAGAAACCCCAGACCCATTGCTTTCAGTTGCATATGGGGAGCACTAAGGAGCAGGGTACAAAAGCCAAGTTGCATGGCTCTGGTATCAGTTTTCCTAGGTTGGGCTAGGCCACTTGCCTCTTGAACGCGTTTGTGCAGAAGGGCATTGAGAGGTTGGGTTATGTCAGTAAGGCGATGACTTGGCTCGTTTCCTGGGAGCACTCAGTATGGGAACTAAGTGTCAGACCACATTTCTACTTTAGAGTTTTGCTCTATGCTGTTCCATCTTCCTCTTAAATTCTGGGAGGATTTGAACAGGTATGTTCTGTAAAGGTTTTGACTGGGAAAATGGTTTAATGCTTTTTTTGTGTGTTTCCGTTTTCTTTCTCTTCTTCACCTTCTGGTAAGAAAGGAAATTAAGTTTATTCTGTTAAAAAAAAAGGAGCCAATCTGATAAAAATTCCCACCTTCCTAGTAAAATTGTTGTTGTATCTTCTTGTAACACATAGCCAAAGGAGTATTCTTTTTATTGGCTCTGGTGAACCATGGGAAAACTTGACAAAGCTGTCTGTGTGTCTGTATTTGCACCTCCACAACTACTTCCGTGCAGTAAATTAAGTACCTGCCATACTAACTAAGGGAAAAAGTCCTACTTCGACCATTTAGTTGTTCAGATTCTCACATATATTTAGAGTCTTTTTCATTTCTGTAGGGATTAATAACTTGCCATGAAAGTAACTCAGAAGATCAGAAAAACCCATCCTACTCTTGCTTGGAGCAAAAGCATTTAATATTTGAGAGCCTTCTCATAGGTGAAGTTCTTCATCCTAACACTCAGTCGCCCATGCTCTGTACCACATAATGCCTAACAGTTAGCTTTCAGGTAGGAAAGACAAAAAAACATCAGAATCATACTTTGTATGACACTCTCAATTTGTCTTTTAATTAAGATGTGGCATTTTATTTGCAATCTGCTTTTATATTAAAAATCTGCAGTTTAAAGTCTGCTTCAAGCATTTAGATAGCCTCTTCACATATTTTTTTAAAAAGAACAGATCTATATGTAGACTCCAGGAGCCCAAAGAAAGAAGAGGAGACATTGTTTGTGAGAAATGGAAAAGGAATGATCAGCATTTAAGTAGCTTGAATCAGTAAAGCCCTAGCCTGTTGCTTTTTGTAGTTAGGTTACTTATATCTGAATTTTCTTTGTTGATTTGATTTCCTTGCAAGTAACACATGGGTGTAAGATCAAGTATTCCATCTTGGAGTTTTGTCTTCCTTGCTAGGGAAGTTTGTGTTTCCCTCAGTGAGACAACTATGAGTTTGCTCTATCTGCTTGAGGCTGGGGACTGCAGTCTTTTCCTCAAGACACCTCACAAAAGCTGACATTGTGATCTTATCTGTGATTCTCCTTTCTTTCATACCTGCTTGTAAAATATGTGGTGTGCCTTTATTCTGATAGAGTCTTACAGTGAGATGGCTAATATGCATTAATATTCCATGTTTTTCTGTTTTGGGGGTTTTTGTGTGTTTAGGTTTTTTTTGTTTCACATTTTTTGAAAAGTCATGGTCCTGGAGAACCAGTTGAGCTGATAGCAATGTATCCATCATTTGGACCCATTTCAGGTCATTTATGTGTTTTTTTGTATTAAGTTGCCCAAAAGAAGAATAACCAGAGGTTCTGTGGATCCTTGTTCTCCTCTTGAACTGAAAAACTCATCTATGCTTCTGGCAGCTCCTAGCACTGTGTATCCTCTCTTCCACAAACTTTAAGAGTAATGTGGTTTATATTTCCTTTAAAATGTAGAAGATTTTGCAAGCTATGTGATAGCTTTACAGTGATGCATAGTGTGGTATCCGGTATGTTAAATGAATGTGTGTATTCAGGAACATAAGTAAATAGTAACTGTATAGGGATCAACAAAGTTGGTCATGTTTTCCATGACCAGGAGATTTCTGAAAAATTTGGAATATCAGACCTGGATCCCTCTTCAGGTTCAGTCTCCCTGGTGGCTAGATAAGTGTATTTTAGGAAAAAAATGAGTCTGTCTCTGCTCAGTTTAGATTGTTGTTTTCACTGTTGAGTTGTAATGCATCTCTAATAGAATTTCTTTCCTGAAAATATCTTATATTGTAATACATATTTCCATGTAGGTCAACAGAAGTATTTCCTGGAAGAAATGGGTGACAGGATCACAGGTATCAGCTTACGTATTTCTCTCAGGGGTATAGCTGTTGGGTTTCAAAATGTAATAAATGACTCAAAACTGAACAACAGTGTGGAGATCCTGATAATAAAATTTAAATTTAGCCGTAAGCCCTTTAAATGAAAATACAAACCACAAAGTAAGTATATTGGAGTGGACAGTTGCAACCCAACCCATGGAGTTCTATCAAAATCCAGTTCTATCAAATTAAAAAAAAAAAAAAAAGTGAAAAAAGAAATGATGTTTCAATTTAGTTAATTTTGATACCAGCTTGGAGGAGTAACTCCAAAGACAACCCTCAGAGAACTGAGAATCCCAGCAGCTTGACTGGAATTTGGTCATGGAAAAAGACCCATGAGTTGAGTAGGTTTGCCTGACTGTAATTGAGAGCTGAATGTATTCTTTTAATTCCTCATTAATTATGGTTTGTTGGGTTTTTTTCATAAATGAAAGGTGAGGCTGGCTTCGTCCTGTTAGAATAGCCTTCAGGTTTCCAGTTTCTCAAGTGTATAAATTTTTGCATTGCTCCTATGATTTTACTTGGATAGTCCTCATTTTCCCTATTGTGTTCTTATGTTATAAAAACTGTTTAAAGAGGGGAAAAAAAGAAAAAGGCCAAACAACCCAAGCCCAAGGACATCAGATCAGCAGCTCCGTTGTACATGAGCTGAACCTGGCCAGGAGCCCAGGTGGCACGGCTGGAAGGTCCTCACCGCAGCTCTAGGCACTGGTGCCTCGTAAAACCCAGGCTTCTCTGGCAGGGAAAAGTGCCTGCATTGTTACTCATGGGAATTTTGCAAACTCGTTATGTCTGTAATTAGTTGCTTGTGAATCGCATTGCCGTAGTGTTTGGTAGTTTATTCAGTTGTTCAGGCCGATCTGCTTTGACTTAGTGTGCTGAGTGGGAGCCACTGGGGCTCCCTGTGGAGAGCCAGGTAGGGCCTGACAGCCTGGGCCTGTCCCACCACCCCAGTGGGGAGCAGGGCAGGCTGAGGGGCAGCCTCAGCCCTGGGCATTGGGAACCTCCCTGAAGCCTGGCTGGGCTTTAGGCCTGGCTAGGCAGGGCCCAGGGCAGGGCAGCATTGCTGGGGCAGAGGCTGAAGGGGCCAGGCGGTGAAATAGGGTCCTGGGCCGTGGGGGAGCCACAGGAGGGCTGCTCAGGAAGAGCGAGGCCTGTGGGTGCCCTCAGGGCCCTGACACACACTGCATCTCCAGGGGGACTTCATCCAGTTGACAATGGTTTGGCAGTGTTCCTGCTGCTGTGATGAGGTGTGTAACATCATAGAATCATTGAATCATTTAGGTTGGAAAAGACCTTTAAGATCATCGTATCCAACCATAAATGTAACACTGCCAAATCCACCACAAACCATGTCCCTAAGTGCCACATCTACATGTCTTTTAAATATGTCCAGGTATGGTGACTCAACCACTTCCCTGGCCAGCCTGTTACAATGCTTGATAACCCTTTCGGTGAAGAAATTTATTTCAACTCCACCTTGGCACAGAGTAAAATGAAAGCTGTGTGCACAACCTGTGTGTGTGAGGTAGGGATGAAGATGCCTCTGATTATCTGACCAGAGGAAGGCTCAGGAGTACTGGAGAATTGTTTGTTTTACATGCGACATTACTGAGCTGGAAGTTCACACCATGTGTGTGGTCTGACTGACCTTTTCAGTTGTGGTTGTGCATGTGCATATTCTTAACTTCTAGAAGCTCTACTGACTCCATCTCAAAATATAACGGATGGGTAGTCAAACCACAGAATCTCAATTTTGAGGTCAGTGCCTTGGGCTTCACAATTAATTTTGTATTTTGAAGCTTTAAAACCAAACTTAAACATAATGATTTGTACTACTCTGGCTGCTGCCAAATTCTGTAATGACTGTTGTTCAACAAGCACAATTATCTTTTGTTTTGGGTTTTTAAAAACCTAGAAATCTAATGCAATTGTGTCTCTGATGTTTTCATGCATTTATGAGTGTAGAGAAGGATGTCGAAGACAATTTGAGACTTCACCTTGAGTCTTTAAAACTGTGGCTTTGAGAATCTCTTTTGCCCAATGTTTTGGAAGCTTTCTGCTCATAAGGAAAATGAGAATACCTCCATATTAAGCATTAAAGCCATATATTTTCGGAAGAGGTTGTAAATGCGTTAGTCAGACAATGACATTTTAATAAACTGTTTGGTGAGGTTACCACCGCATTACTAAGGGTGTTTTAGAAGTCACATTATCTGTAGGCAATGTTGTCTCAAGAGATTGGTTGTGAATACGTTAGAGAGCTTGTGGAATTTATGGGTTTGTTTCAGGATGGTTGTGTTTTGTTGTTTTGGGTTTTTTTTTCCAGATCCTGCTCTGGTGTTGAGTTAGTGGATTTGGTAACTCCTCTCTCAGTCTACCTCCATTCCCCTCAAATGTTCTTATTGTGCTGTTTGAAACGTTAAAGGCTTATGGAATGCATTGCCTTAGCTGGTCATGATGGAAACATGCAAATCTTGCTTTGTCTCCTTTGCTTGGGGTGTGTGTCTTGCCAGTGCATTAACATCTGCACTTGAAAATGCTCTTTGCTGGTGAGTAGGTGGGTCTCCCTCAGTTTCATATCCCATGCAGACAAAAAAAGAGAGAAAGATGCACATTGTGTTTCAGTTTCTTTTGATACATGAGCTCAAACTAGGAATTTGTGTTTTTCTTTGCCTTTGTGCAATGCCTGAATTTTAAAGAAAAGTGTGGAAATGGTAGAGCAGAATTCCTTACAAAATGCTTCATCCTGCTTTCAGTGTGATGCATGGTGAAAACATCAAATTGAAGTCTATTCAGCTGTACCTGATGTTTGTTCCTCACAGCTGCAGTAAGATTAACCTCTTCTCTGACTTGGTGCTGCCTTTGTGATATAGACCCTGCAGAGATTCAAGCTGGAACTCATTAGAAAGTCTCCATCAGGTTTTGTAATCAGCATCTATTAACGATGTCTCAACTCTTCCTTCTGATTTGTAGCAGAAGAGTACTGTTGGTTTAAGATTGTCTAGACAGCAACCACCATCCTTCTCCAAGCATCAGTGTATCGTGACTGCTAGAGATGGGAATGGTGGTGGTTTTTACCTCTTGAAGCTGCCAGGATTGTCTTTTTTAAGAACTTCAGATTTGCTCTCCCTTCTAGTTTTCAGTTTTGTAAGCTGGCCTGACGTTTCCAAGAGAGAGCTGAAAGCATTTTGCGGTGGTGTTTCTAAAGGGTCTGAAGTTTTCCGGGATGCGGGGGGGGGGCGTG
>NW_009594193.1:50340-50552 GCF_000690535.1 Cariama cristata | reverse complement strand
GTCCGGGGAGGGGGGGGGGGGGCGTGAGGGGGGACGAGCGAGATTTGTGTGTGTGTGTTGTTTTTCCTCTCTTCTACACAATGGAGCTTTCAGAGAACCTCTCTTAAAAGGCATAGCTACTGCCTTTGTGTGAAGGGTGTGTCTGCTGGCAGGGTTTGCTGATGCAGACAGGCTGGCTGGTGATTAACAAAGGTCATTAGACTTTGGAATCT
>NW_009594193.1:49736-50073 GCF_000690535.1 Cariama cristata | reverse complement strand
TTGGGCAGTGCAGGGGAACAGTAGCGACGTGATTTGGGGCGCAAGTCATGCAGGAGAAAAGGAGATGTGTTCTGTGGATGATGATTTTTCAAGCATCACCCAAGAACAAGGACGAAAAAGAGGGGAAAAAAAGAAAAAGCCTGATGTGCTTGAGATGAAGCTGAGATAAGTGAGGCCATGTTGTGCACAGGCGAGAAGCTCTGAGCCTCTGAGTGCAGGAGTTCTCTGAGCTAAAATGGCTGCTCCCAAAGCTCAGAGGACTAGGGCAGCTTAGTGAGTCTTAAAGCTTCAGTGACGCAGGGGCTCATATCTCTTGAAAGTGTGATAAACACATTCA
>NW_009594193.1:31126-49705 GCF_000690535.1 Cariama cristata | reverse complement strand
TGTTTGGCTGAGATGAAAGGACTAAGCTTGGGGGATGGGTAGTGAAAACTGGATGATCTGCTTTTCTGTGAAGTGCTCTAAATGCAGGAGTCGTCTGCTCCATGGAAAAATTTGTTTTCAGGTCTAATGGACTGTGTTAAAGGAGACGTGGGGTGGGGCTTCACTCACTGCTGTAATTTGATCCAGAGCAGATAGCAACCTCTTCCACACAATTTGGTCTGGTGCTTGCACATAAAAGCTTGAGTATCTCGATTATTGTAACTTTGTTAGCTGAAAAGAAGCTGGTGCAGCATTCATTTTCTTTATTGGTGGTGGGAGGGAGTAGGGGGAGAGAAAGAACGCAGTGCAGTCTGCAAAGTAATGTAGGTAAATATGTGGAGAGCCTCTATGCTCAGACTGTCCAGAATTTGACTTGCTAGAAGTTTATTTTAGCAGGCTATCAGAAGCAGCATTCTTTCATATAAAATCCTGATGCAGGTCTCTTGTTTCTGTGCCCTGATGTTTTGGAGCTTTCTCCTCACTGTGGAAGTAGCTTCATACTCTACATACAGTAAAAACATGGAATTTTCAGTGCTTTGGGCTGCCCTTGTGTCTTGGACCTCTGAAATCTCAGTGTATCAGCCTTTCCCAGCACAGCACATGGAAGCTTAAAGAAGTAATTCCTGTATTAAAATAGGAAGATTGCTTTTGTGCCTAAGTACTGTACAGGGTAGAAGAGTGGAAGTCTTTTGTCTTGCTTGTGCTTTGTGTCTCCTCTCCTTCATGGCCATGCGTAAATGTACAACCCTCTGTTGCAAAATTAATTGGTCACAAGCTGAACCACCATACTACCTGTTACTGTATCTCATGTTGCTTTGTTCTTCAAGGTATGCAGGGCTTTTGGATAAATCAAGGAAGTCATGTAGTCTTTGATTCTTTGTAACTCCTGTTATCGTTGTACTTTTTCGGTCGTTTTTCCGTATTCCCTTGCAGACCTTTCCTTCCTCCAGCCCTCTCCATCTCCCAAACTGCTCATGCGCAGAGGTCATGTCCCTGGAATAGGCTAAAATGAAACTGTAAGCATTTTAACAAAGAATGGAGATGCCCTTACAGAGCTTGGTGGAAGTAAGTCAGAGTAAATCGTTCTCCCTTGGGTTCATGTAGCTGCATCTCACCTTGCAGTTATGTCTAGGTTTTCCACCAACGTCAGGACTGATACGATGTTGAGAAGAAAGGCAAGTTGCTTCATGTGAAGGATTTTGATCTATAGTAGTGAATCAGGCAGGATTTGGCAACTCTCAGGAAGGTTAGGGTGGGTCTCATAAGGGCAGAAGCCACTGTCTTCTGATTGTAAATATCAATGCATGACTGGGAGTAATGTGCTGTTTCTCTAGCATGTGGGTTTTGGTCTTTGAACAAAACAAACTTCTGAACAACAGCCCTATCCTGTGTAATGGAAAAGCCAAGAGGACAAAGTCCATTGAATCAGTACTTACTTCTCAGAAAGTTGACTGTAGAGTTGAGTCAGCAACTTGTGAGCTACCTAGGTAGGACTTCATGTGAATCTCAGTTGATGCCTCTTAATATGATAAGCAAAGGTTGAGTTTTATGCTGCAGTATTCGTGGAACCTCTGAAAATGACTGAATCATCATAAGCTTGGTATTACCTATTTTCAGGATTTGTTACAATGGCATTGCTGTAAAATTTATCTCTTTCTTCTTCTCCTCTGTTTTTCTTGCAGAATTCTCTAATGTAAAAGATCATAATCTGAACCATGGAGGTGCTGCAGTGTGATGGCTGCGATTTTCGAGCTCCATCTTATGAAGACCTAAAAGCTCACATTCAGGATGTTCACACTGCTTTTCTGCAGCCAACTGATGTCTCTGAGGAGAGTCCTAGCCAGCCAAGGTCTGGTTCCATGAATGCTAGCAACCAGACTGAGGTTGAATTTTCTTCTGTAAAGGATGAATTTGCAATTGCAGATGAAATAGCAGGTAAATCTCAACTCTGAGATTGATCTCATCTCTAAGATCTCAGCTCTAACCTTCTATTTTATATGTGGCTTATTTCAGTGTGTTTTAGTTTCTACTTTTAATATGATTTAAAAAACTTGCATTATCTTTATTGCTGTGTCAGCAAAGCAGATGTCTGATTTTGGCCGTATTAGTTCTAACCATGGCTTTTTCTGTAAATGCAAGCATGGAGTATGATTTTATTTCCCAGCTGCTTTTCATGTAGTTCTTCGTATTGCTTTTTGATTCTCAGGTTTTCATGGTTGTTCTTCACTACCATGAACCACCTCAAAATTTTCAACTTTATTAGTGTACTAACTTTCTTTTTTTTCCCCAAGAAGGATATTTGAGAAATTACCTATCCCAAACTGTACACCACTGTCATGTATATGTAGAAATTATACATCGTGGTAATTTTTCTGACTATTGTCAGATATGTAGATCTCACTATAAATAAGTGAGGGAATCCTGGTGTGATTATTATCTATATAGGATGTGGTTGCATTCTTATGCATACAGCATGGGTGGAGGAAAAGTCTCTTTATTTGATTTTATTTATTTACATATACACCTTAATTCTCATTTTAGGGCAAAATGCAACAAGTCAGATGGGGACTGGAAGTTACTATAGCCAGAGCCAGACTTTCTATGGTCAGCACATGGCTCCAAATCCTAAACCAACCAACAAGTTTTTCCAGTGCAAGTTCTGTGTGCGTTACTTCCGTTCCAAAAACCTCCTCATAGAGCACACACGCAAGGTTCATGGAGCACAGGCTGGGGGGAGCTCAGTGGGGCCACCAACTGCTAGTTCCCTAAATTACAACATCATGATGCATGAAGGGTTTGGCAAAGTTTTCAGTTGCCAGTTCTGCACCTACAAGTCACCCAGGCGTGCGAGAATTATTAAGCACCAGAAAATGTATCACAAAAACAACCTGAAAGAGAGCTCAACTCCTCCTACTGCTGCCGCTGCTGTGTCTGAATCAACGTCTGCTTCTGTGCCAGTGCAGGAACCCTGCAAGGAGCTGCCTGCAGAGGTGGTGGAGCGGAGCATTTTGGAATCCATGGTCAAGCCCCTGACAAAGTCTAGGGGCAACTTTTGCTGTGAGTGGTGCAGCTACCAGACGCCTCGAAGGGAGCGCTGGTGTGACCACATGATGAAGAAGCACCGCAGCATGGTGAAAATACTGTCAAGCCTGAGGCAGCAACAAGATGGAACCAGTGCACCTGATGTACAGAGTAAGAGTGCCCAGAATGCCTCTCCAAACTCTAATTATATCTCCATGAATACAACAGGACGTGAGATGTCGAATGCTATTGTCTCAAACTTCAGGAGCTCTATGGGTAATTCCCTTATCAGGCCCAACTCTTCTACATCTTCCAAGTTTTCTTCTGTGTCTTACCCTCAAATGAAGCCTAAGTCACCTCACAATTCGGGCATAGTTAATTTGTCTGACAGATCCCGCTATGGAATTGCTGATATGACGAATTCTTCTGCTGACCTGGAAACAAGCAGTATGCTAAATGACTCCAGCTCAGATGAAGAACTAAATGAAATGGACAGCGAGAATGGCTTGAACTCCATGGATCACCAGACCTCAGGAATGTCTGCAGAGCAGCTGATGGGATCTGATGGCAACAAACTATTGGAAACAAAGGGAATTCCCTTTAGAAGGTATATGAACAGGTTCCAGTGTCCTTTTTGCCCTTTCCTGACAATGCATCGCCGAAGCATTTCACGTCACATTGAGAACATCCACCTGTCTGGGAAGACAGCTGTGTACAAGTGTGATGAATGCCCTTTCACCTGCAAGAGCTCGTTAAAGCTTGGTGCCCACAAGCAATGTCACACAGGAACAGCATCAGACTGGGACACTATGAACTCTCAGACTGAAAGCATCGCCTCTTCTTTGAATGACAGCACAGTGTCTTACGAGAGTGGAAATATAAATGGCAGGAAGTCATCTGGGATGATGGAACCAGTGCAGCCACAGCAACAACAGCAGCAACAGCAGTCACCCCAGCCCCATTCACAGCATCCATACAAGTGCACAATGTGCAACTATTCCACCACAACTTTGAAAGGCCTCAGAGTTCATCAGCAGCACAAGCATTCATTCTGTGACAACTTGCCAAAATATGATGGACCGCCATCAAACACACCACAAGAGAGTGAGGCAGATGCTCACCCCTCTGCCAGCACAGTGAAGAAGAGCCAGACCTCCATCCTTGGGCTCTCATCTAAAAATAACTTTGTTGCGAAAGCCCCTCGGAAGGTGTCAAATGACTTCCCTTTAGATCTCTCTCCAGTGAAAAAGAGAACTAGGATTGATGAAATAGCGAGCAACCTGCAGAGCAAAATCAACCAAAACAAACAGCAAGAAGATGCTGTCATTAATGTCGAGGACGATGAGGAAGAGGAGGAGGACAATGAGGTGGAGATAGAAGTGGAGTTAGACAGAGAAGAAGAGCAAACAGAACCAATGATAGAGGTTTCCAGTTCTTACGCACCCCAGCAAATGTGGGGCAGAGAGGCTAGTGATTCCCAGAAGGAGACAAACTTTAGAAGTATGCAGCATGACTACAATTCCACCAATGGAGCGGAGATTGAGCTCACTTTATCTGAAGATGAGGAAGATTATTACTCTTCTGTCAGCATGAAGGAGCATCAGAGCCCTAATGCCTCTGTTCTGGGGAGCCAGTCAAACATATATGGTACTGATCAGAGCAATGAGAATTCAGAGTTTAATGACTCTGGCAGGCTTTACTATTGTAAACACTGTGATTTCAGCAACAAATCTGCCAGGAGTGTTAGCACCCACTACCAGCGAATGCATCCCTATATTAAATTCAGCTTTAGGTATATCCTGGATCCCAATGATCACAGTGCAGTATACCGGTGTCTTGAGTGCTACATTGACTACACAAATTTTGAAGACCTGCAGCAGCATTATGGAGAGCATCATCCTGAAGCTATGAATGTACTGAACTTTGATCATTCTGATCTGATCTACCGCTGCCGCTTCTGCTCTTATACAAGCCCGAATGTTAGAAGCCTGATGCCACATTACCAAAGAATGCATCCCACAGTGAAAATTAACAATGCAATGATATTTTCAAGCTATGTTGTTGAGCAGCAAGAAGGGCTGAACACAGAGTCTCAGACACTGAGAGAGATCTTGAATTCTGCTCCAAAAACTATGGCAACCTCCACCCCCGTGGCTCGCGGGGCTGGTGTGCCAGCTGGTTTTAACAAAAGTGCCGCCAAGAGTTTTAGTCCTGAATGTGAAAATCAGAAGGAACCTTCAGTCAATACTGTGGTTGTTTATGACTGTGACATGTGTTCATTTGCAAGCCCTAACATGCATTCAGTTCTGGTGCATTACCAGAAAAAGCACCCTGAAGAAAAAGCATCATATTTCAGAATTCAGAAGACCATGCGTGTAGTCTCTGTTGACAGGGGCTCTGCCCTGGCTCAGATGTCTTTTGAGCTGGGGACACCCGTCTCCCCAAAATTGTCCAACTTGGCTTCTCAACCTCCACCTCCCCCACCACCACCCCCAGACCTTGCTACGGAACTCTACTATTGCAAACACTGTTCATACAGCAACCGCTCAGTTGTGGGAGTGCTTGTCCACTACCAGAAAAGGCACCCAGAGATAAAGGTCACTGCCAAATATATCAGACAGGCACCCCCCACTGCAGCGATGATGAGAGCTGGTGAGCTGCCACCTGGTATTCAGAGGCCACCAGTGTCAATGCAGCAGTTGAGCCGGGGTGGATCTGAGACCTCTGTGAATCCTCCCGAGAATGAAATGTTCTTCTGCCAACACTGTGATTATGGAAATCGGACCGTGAAAGGCGTGCTCATTCATTATCAAAAGAAGCATCGTGACTTCAAAGCTAACGCAGATGTGATTAGGCAGCATACAGCCACCATTAGAAGCCTTTGCGATCGCAGCCAGAAGAAATCAACTGGCAGTGTGCCTGCTCATACCTCCAGCACTGAACGGGACAAGTCAAAGCTGAGAGCCCTCAAATGCCGGCAGTGTAGCTACACATCACCTTACTTCTATGCATTGAGGAAGCATATTAAGAAAGACCACCCGAACCTGAAGGCCACGGTCACATCCATTCTGAGGTGGGCATTTT
Source organism: Cariama cristata (assembly GCF_000690535.1). Taxonomy (NCBI): domain Eukaryota; kingdom Metazoa; phylum Chordata; class Aves; order Cariamiformes; family Cariamidae; genus Cariama; species Cariama cristata. Next base: position 43,561 of record NW_009594193.1, on the reverse strand, counting down.
TGGATGGCTTGATAGAAGCTGGTTATCACTGTGAATGGTGCATTTATTCACACACAGAGCCGAGTGGTTTGCTTGTGCATTACCAAAGGAGACATCCTGAGCATTATGTTGACTATACGTACATGGCAACTAAACTCTGGGCAGGTCCCGATCCTTCCCCTCCTGCCCTAGTGATGCCAACAGAGATAAAGACCTATAAATGCAGAGACTGCATTTTTGAAGCATCTTCCATTTGGGATATTACTAATCACTACCAAGCATTTCACCCTTGGGCCATGAATGGAGATGAATCTGTGTTGTTAGATATCATTAAGGAGAAAGATGCTGCTGAGAAATCCATCCCACAGCCCGATGAAGCTGGGGCCAGGATGGATTCTGAAGACCAGATAACAACATCACAGATGGATCAGGATGCAGAGTGTGCAGAGGATCCCAGCCTTTCCCAGGAAAAAACTGTCCAGCTGGCTTCTGCAAACCCTGCTATCTCCTCCACTCCGTATCAGTGTACAGTGTGCCAGTCAGAGTACAACAACTTGCATGGCCTCCTGACACATTATGGCAAAAAGCATCCTGGCATGAAAGTGAAAGCTGCAGACTTTGCTCAGGATATAGACATTAACCCAGGGGCTGTATACAAGTGCAGACATTGCCCATACATTAATACACGTATTCATGGCGTTCTCACACACTACCAGAAACGGCACCCATCAATAAAGGTCACTGCTGAAGACTTTGTGCATGATGTGGAGCAGTCAAATGATATTGCTCAGAATGATGTGGAAGAGACAAGTAGGATTTTCAAGCAAGGCTATGGTGCTTATCGGTGCAAGCTCTGCCCTTACACCCATGGAACACTTGAGAAGCTGAAAATTCACTATGAGAAATACCACAATCAACCTGAATTTGATGTTTTTGCCCAGTCACCACCAAAGGTGTCTGCCTCGGTGGAGCCAGACATGGTGACTGAAATCAAGGCTTCCCCAGAAATTGCTGCTGAGGATGTTGGAGAGCTCTCTGTGCCAGCACCTCATTTCTCCAGTTCTCATTTAGTGTCTCATACAGTTTTCCGGTGTCAGCTCTGCAAATACTTCTGTTCTACCCGGAAAGGGATAGCCAGGCACTACCGCATCAAACATAACAACGTCCGGGCACAGCCAGAGGGCAAGAACAACCTCTTCAAATGTGCTTTGTGTTCGTACACCAACCCTATCCGCAAAGGGCTTGCGGCACACTACCAGAAAAGACATGACATTGATGCTTACTACACTCACTGCTTAGCAGCCTCCAGGACGGTAAGCGACAAACCCAATAAAGTCATCATTCCATCTCCTCCCAAGGATGACACTCCTCAGTTAAGTGAGGAGCTGAGGAGGGCTGTAGAGAAGAAGAAATGCTCACTTTGTTCCTTCCAGTCCTTCAGCAAAAAAGGTATTGTGTCCCACTACATGAAGCGTCACCCTGGTGTTTTCCCTAAGAAGCAGCACGCGAGCAAGCTGGGTGGTTACTTCACTGCCGTGTATGCTGATGAGCATGAAAAGCCAATTCCAGCCGAGGAGAGGAATGACTTTGAAAAGCCTGAGGTGGAGACAGAGGCTCAGGAAATTGAGTGGCTTCCCTTCAGGTGCATAAAATGTTTCAAGCTGTCCTTCAGCACAGCAGAGCTGCTGTGCATGCATTATACTGACCACCACAGCAAGGATTTGAAGAGGGATTTTACCATACTGGGAAGCGGCACCCGCTCTCAGAACCCTGTCTACCAGTGCAAGCATTGTGATACGAAATTGCATAGCACGGCAGAACTGACTGCACACTTGAATGGTCACAACGAGGAATTCCAGAAGCGTGCCAAACGTCAAGAGAGGAGGAAGCAGCTTTTGAGCAAGCAGAAATATGCAGATGGTGCTTTTGCAGATTTCAAACAAGAGAGGGTAAGGATTTGTGTGTCTGGTCTCTTTCCCTGCTCCCTGCCAGGGAGCCCACTAATGCCCACTTGCATGTTCTCTTTGAGAGCCAAATGACCACAGGCTAACGAATGACTCAGCATGCCAGTGAGCTCCATAAGTCAGTTACACATTCTGCTTTAATTTCCTGATCCATCCTCCACGTCTCCCTAGGTTCTGTAGGAAGCCCTGCTCCTTCCTACTGCTTCCTTCAGTATTTTCTTTATCTTCTTGCCTTCCTCCCACCCTTCTGGAAGGCCATCTGTATCTGACAGTTACTTGTTCTTTTGTGGCAAGGCTGATGTACTTTGTTGCAGATTCTTTACAAAATGTCCCATCCCCCTCTTCAGTGTACCTCTGAATAACACAGTGGTTTCTTTCTCAACCTCCTCTCTCTCTCTCAGTACTTTCTCTGATGAAGCACTCAGATTCATGTCATGTTAATACTATCTGTAACTGAAGCTTTTGGCAAGTGCCTCATAAGCAAAGACCAAACTGCTCCTTTTCTTGCCCGCTTACCCCCTTCCTTCTGCTTCAATTTGAAGTATACTTGCTGTGGAAATGCTCTGCACAGCTGTTGGGGCAGCCCTCCTGTCTTGGAAGAGCACAGTTTCAGGCCAAACTGAATGGTCTTCTAGAGGACCACTGTTATGCAGAAACTGCAGGTTTGTCCTGTACAAATGTCTTGTCCACTTATTCTGGAGGCATTAATAGATGTCAACAAAAATCGACCTTGCAGTTCTGCAAAACAGGACGTGTACAAATGTACAAAGTGTAATTTCCCTTCAGGTGTAAAATGTGGTCTATGTTCCTAAAAATGAGATAGCAAAGCATATTTCAGAGATTTATGCTTCTGTACTCAAACAGGCTTTTGGACACTTGGAAGATGTTTCAAAACTTAAGGAAAGGAAAGTGGTTGGCTACAAATGCAAATTTTGCGTGGAAGTCCATCCAACACTCCGAGCCATCTGTAATCACCTTCGCAAGCATGTCCAGTATGGCAATGTCTCTTCTGTGTCAGCTACAGTAAAGGTAAGTATTTTAAAAGGGTGACTGAAGGTGACTGCAACTTCTTGCATTGTTTAAAATAAAGAACTTGTTGAAAACCTATGGAGGGCTCTTGTGAAGTTGAATGGGTTTTGAATGGGGTATTCCAGTTCAGCATGATGTTTTAATCTAACACTAAGTTTCTGAAGTGCATTTGGTTGATTTTGAGATGTTTTAACTTTTTTCCACTCTTGATCCAGGGGCACGAAGACTATTTAATTCTCATTTCTTCTCAGCCACAAAGGAGTTGATGTCGTTGATGACCGAAAGACTTGGTTTATGAGCAGGAGACTTTCTCTCAGCTGTTCTGGGCTACTTTTCTGCTTAGTTAAACCTTAAAAGAGCTGCTGGTTTTCTTTTTTTCATTTTTCTTTTTTTATTTTAATTTTTTTTTTTAAGAAGAGGAAGTGTGCACATGCAAATGTGCGAAGTTGCTTGTGGTACACCTTTCCACATGAAATTTGCACACTGGCTCCAAACAAAACATTCAGTGGCCAGCTGAGCCAGTGCTCCCATTCAGGTGATTAGGTGTAAATGTGTTATTCCTTTCTCCCTCTGAAAGGGAATGCCTTCTAGGACATCTCCAAGGGTAGGTCATGCTCCACAACCTGATTTCCAGGATATCGACAGGGGTAGTGAAAGTGCAACAAGGTGGTGGGAACTAGCTGTGTATTCCTCCTGATGCTGCAGTGAGCTCTTGGCAAAGATTCCTGATGCCTGCATAAAGCTGCTTCTTTCGTGATATAGTCTGCTTGTTGTGAGGAAGCAGAGTCCTTCATAGCCTAACTCATGCTACCCGAGAGAGCTGTCATTGCCCTACCACTGGCCTTTCTTCACTTTAGCTGGTAGTACTGACAGATTCAGATGCTTCCCTCCTAACAGACCATGTCCTCATCTCCTTGCTACTCAGGTGAAGTTTATGTAGTGTCAATGCTTTCTTTTGAGTAAATAGAAATTTTGCAGCAGGGATCAAAAAGCTGAAATCCATGACCGAAAGAATGGGATGGAAATACTCTTATAGAGTATTAAAGTTGCTGCAAAAATGCATGCTCTAGTTAGAAACGGGAAAGGAAAGTTAGGAAAGAGAGGAGAAAAAAAAAAAAGGACGACTTTTCCTGTTTGCTTTTTATTTTTATAGAGGATTCTAGGGTCTTAGAGTTCTGGCTTCTTTCTTGTGAATTTGACACTGATGGACAAAGTCTGCTGTAGACTAGGCTACTGTGTTAGTCTGCAGAGTAGTTACACTGTAAGCTAGAGCAAAATAAACTAAAATGAACCTTCAAGTTTAGAAGATTCATGTCAAGACTACTGAAAGATAGTTCATTCGATTTCTTGTCTTTTGCATTATCTGAGGCAAATTTGATCAAGGAGTGAGGTTCTTTTTTTTACATATGCATGTATGTATACAGTAGATATAATTAGGTTTTTCCCTTCCAAGAGTAGGCCCTTTTTTTGGAAAGCCATTGGTGTGGAGTTTGTGTAGGGATATATTTAGAAAAATAATGCAGTGGGAAACCTAGGTATTATAACGAACACATGGGAAAGACTGAGGGGCAGAAGGGAGAGAGAATTGATGGCTTTGGGGGGGTATGTGTTTTTTAGCAGGAAGCTGAAGATTCTTCAAACACAACTTTGATGGAGGGTTGTGAGGGAACCAAAGACCCTGGCATTGTGGAATTTACAGAAGCTGAATCTGGAGCATCCTTGGAAGATGAAACCAGGCCTGGGGGCTACCACTGCAGCCAGTGTGACCGGGTTTTGATGTCTATGCAGGGTCTACGATCTCACGAGAGGAGTCACTTGGCTCTGGCCATGTTTACCCGGGAAGACAAGTACAGCTGCCAGTATTGCTCCTTTGTCTCTGCTTTCAGGCACAAGTAAGTTGTGGCTTTTATTTTTGTTTTCAAAAGCACAAACTAGCACTACTCTTTTGTAGGTTGACATTGAAGAAGGGCGCACTCAACTTGATCTTGAGCAACACTTTTCTCAGCATTTAGGTATTTTCCATCCTACAAAATCTTTGGCCATTATGAGTTGCTATTTATAAAAGGTTGCATCTTTATATCTTGAATTTATTTAAGCCCTTTTTGTGTGTGTGTAGGGGAAAAGCATGCAAGCAAAAAGATAAGATTTCTTTCAGTAGGCAAACAGTGAAGCCTACCACTTACACGGCCTTGGCAAATGCATGAGACTTAACAAGCCAAGAAGAGGAGAGAAAAGTATTGTCCTTGTTAATCTTGCATCTATAAGGAGCTTCTGCTGCATATAACTACCATGTTTATAATTGCTACAACTCTTTGATGATGGAGTTTTCATTTCTAATGTTAAATAACTGTCATAAACTTACCTTAAAATTAGATTTTTTTTTTTCTTAATTATGCTATGCAATTTCAGTCCACAAATACTTCAAGTTCACACCAGTGTGGTATAGTAGGGACACCCTCAGCCTGTTTCCTTGTCTCATGTAGCATGTAAAAAATACATAGTCATCGTTAATAGTCACATTTCTTATGATTTGTTTCCCTAAGTTTGACTTTGTCTGAAGCTGGGTAGTTTTTAAAATTATTTTAATCATAATCATATATATATGGCATGCCCCTTAAAAATGGTGTTTGTGGGATATTTTCCACTAGCAACTCGGACTGAATCACAGATACATGTTTTCTCAAATTTCTGGGGAGAGAGCTGCTTAATTACAGTTTTAACAAAAGAAAAGAGATCCAGGTGCTCATTTGGTGTAGGCATTCATATCACTGTCAGTAGTGCTCTTAAATTTGGTGAAGATGTCACTGATTTGCAATGAAATGCATGTGGGAGAGAAATCATGATAAAAAGCATTTTTTAACTCCTTGTGTTAAAAGCAGGATTTCTGCTAGTGTCACACTGTTGCAAATTGGTGCCACAGTTCAGTCTGCCTTGTTGAAAAGGTCCGTGGGACTGAGCCGCCAACAGTAAGTAAGGGACTGGAAGAAGGATGGGTACTGTTGGCTGTATCGCGCCCTGCTTTGGCAAGGCTGACAGTGGGCGATGCTCCTACCTGACATAGCTTACAGAACCTGCTGTTTGCCTAGTAAACTGGTTTGCTTCCAAAATCAGACTTGTGTTGAGTTTGGTCGCTAGTCACTCTGTTTCCTACCTAGGAAGTGAATAAAGTTGTGTCCTACAAGTAGAAGGATGGGTAAGTCAGAAAGTGGTGGATGGCAGGGAAGAACTCTACAGGTATCGCCTAACTTGATAATAGGTGGTGTTGCTGTTGTTGAAGTTGTCTGCTTCATCTTTTATTTTTTTTTCTGATGCAGTTACTCTCTTGGGAGATAAAGTCTGAGAAAGAAACTAAACCAAATGTTTAAACAGCCCACTGTTCTCACAAATCTGACCGAAACTTAAAAACCTGCCTTTGGAAGAATTCTGCTGGCAAAGTCTGTGGTTGTGAATATAGTTTTAATTATTACTGTGTAGAATGCCTTAAGGTATATATTTAGAACAGCTTGATATGTATTATATACATCCTTGGCAGTCTGCTTTAATTGTTAAGTAAGCTCATTCCCTGTCAGCTCTTTAAAACAAGTTTTGTTCTATGAAGTTTTCACTGCAATCGTTCAGTGTCCTACTCATTTGGGAGGTTTTTTTTTCTCAATTCTCTGGAAAAGCTGTCTATTTTATTTTGCCACAAACTCCATCCTGGATTTCTGTTAAATTGTATTTGTGTGAAGTGGCCCTGAGAGGAGACATAGGTTCATTTTTCATGTTTTTTTCTGTCATCAAATCTTTGAATACACAGACTTCAGTGTTAGCTCTTGTAAACAGGGATTTCTGGCTCAAGCTCTTGTCAGTGTGGGACTAAAGATCCTGTGACAATATTGCGTAGTGTGAGAGGGCTGGAACAACTGCCACTTGATCTATGTGTTGATATTCAGTAAAAAAAAGAACAGGACAATTTAGGGAAAATAGAAGGAAATACACCTAAAATACATCTAGAATTAAGGTAGCGGGTGGGGGGGTAGCTTTGGCAAATTGACACTCCTCCAGTGTGCTGTATCTGCCCTGTTGTTGTTTCATCACCATGCATAAGATGATGCAAACTAAGACTAGATCACAAAGCATGAATGTGTCCAAAGAAGAGGCTGTACTTGAAATGTTTACAACCCAAGCTGAAACGTCCTGCCTGCCACCTGGAGACTGTGAATTCATGGCTGTCAGCCACAGTGTAGGAACTGCAGAGTTCTGCAGGACTCACTCAGATAAAATGAATTTGATCTTCTGTTAGAAAAATGTGGAAAACATCCTTTTTTCTCTTCAAACTTCACTGAGCTGTTATGAGAAACTGTGGAGAGAGAGAGGGTTCTGATCACCCCCCAGCATTCAGGCTGTTGGTAGCTTCCCGTTTCCCTGAAGAAAGTAGAGGCTGGCCTTTGCCACCCCTTCTTCTCTTGTTGAGCTTCATGTGGAGTCTCCCACACTGTTACTTCTGAACCTCTGTGCCTTTTAATCTTTGAACTCATCAACTGCAGCCTGCTAGCACCCTCCCCAGAGCAAGATTTCTAATCTGCTTTTGCTGCTGTAACCGAAAGGCTGCCTCAGTAAAGTTGGTCAAAAATACTTCCCCTCCTCCCCTTCATCAACAAGACAAAAGGGGGCATATTTTCACAAAAATGTTTGCCAGGAGAAAAATTCTGTGATGATAATTTTACTGTTCTTGTCTGTTTCTTGTTTCTTCAACTGGTTGGTCCTTTAAGTCTGGATCAGATACAATTTTGTTTATACTAATCTTGCCCTATAAGTTTATTTAAGTGGCTTGCTTTGTGCATAACAGAATTGATGTTAGCACTGCTCCTTTTCCTCAGTTTAGATTCTACTTTATTCTGTAAGCAGACCTATTGAATTTTAAGAGAGAGTATGAGAAAGGATAGTTGAGCTTGGTCTGCCTTTTATTTAATTTAATATTGCTGTTAAGTGTGTTACTTTGCAACTGAAGGAATAGTTGAAATTATTTACTCTTTCGTGTTTCCCTTTTCTGTCTTTCTTTTTTCAAGTCTGGATCGTCATATGCAGACCCATCATGGACACCATAAGCCGTTCCGTTGCAAACTGTGCCCGTTCAAGTCCTCTTATAATAGCCGCCTGAAAACCCATATACTCAAGGCTCATGCTGGTAAGTTTTCTCTCTCAGTTTTGCAGTGCAGCAGCTGAAATGGCCCGTGTATTCTTGTTGCTCATCACAGATGCTGATTTGAACCACGTGTTTTGTCACCAAATTTGGGTAAGATTTTCAAAGACAAGTCAGAATTGGCCAGCCTACAGACCTCTTGGAATTGGTGGGAGTTTGGATAATGTTTTTGGAAGGACAAGAATTTAAAACAGTGATGAGTGCTTCAAGAACTTCTTCCTTTTCTTCTGCTTTCTTTTATCAATGAATTTAATCAATCCACATATTCTATCGGTGTCTTAACAGATTAGTGGTGAGTTTTGCTCTGCTATGTTTGTGTTTATGTTTGGGCTTTAAGTGACTCTTGGAAACGGATTGTGGATTGCCCCTTGGTTTTGGTAAAGTCTTACACTGGCTTTCATGTTAAAACCAAACACTGCAAGCTTTGGGAGTCAGGTCTGTGTGCAGCAGACTGAGAATGGCACAATTCTATTATCATACATGGAAATTTATCTTGCAAATCTCTATATTGCAGTACAGAATCCATACAAGCAAGCAAACAGACAGGCTTCTGATGAAGAGGAATTGGGGAGGTGATGTTTCATATAGGATAGGTCACCTCAAAGTGTTGCACCTTTGGTTATTAAAAAGCGTGAGACTCAGAATTTCTTCATCTTTATTCCTTGGCCCTAGACTCTTGGCGCCATCACGCATCATGCATTGAAAGGTTATCAGAAGACTGGAATAAAAAAACAGTGGCTCCATTGGATACGGTTGCGTCTTTGTGGCTAAAAGGACAAAACCACGACCCTCAAACCACAGTCCAAACGTGCACTCTGATGCAAATAACAGAATATTGACCAATCTAAAAAACTGAGAACTAGTGCAATTGTTAAAAACTTGCAAGTAGAAACTCCTGAAACAGATGACAAAGGGGCTAAAATTATGTTTCTTTATTATTTGTTTACACTGTGTCATATACTCAGCTTGGGGTGGAGGAGGAAGATGAGAAAATGGGGAAAAACGGCAGGAGGAATTTATAGCTGTCTGCTGATTAAAAAAAATAAAGGTAATTGTCACCATTGATCCAAAGGCAGTTTTCATCTATGAAAGTATAGGAGGGATTGATGGTCACTTGAACTTCATTTCCTGTATTAATTTTGGATTTCACAGAGCTTTTGGCAGGACCCTTTTCTGACTTGGATGAATATTGTGGATTAGGTTAACTTTTGCCAACCTCCTGTTCTATGGGACCATGGCATTCTGTCGCTCCTAGGAAATCCAACTGTATGCAGCAGTTCCAGTTTACAGAGTCCCACATCCTGTACAGAGGTGACATGGGTCTTTATCTTGTCAACCATAAAATAATGTTTTCTTTATGCTATTGTACAGCTGGGCTACTTTGTGTTATCTTGTTTGAACCTGCCAGATTTTTAGAGCCAAAGTTAGCATGTAACTAATATTTACTGCACACTCCTCTTCATGTAAGTTATTGATTTCTTTATTATGAATTCATGCTCTTGATTAGTGGACGCTCCTTGAAGGACCATGTTTTGCATCATACAAGAACACAATTTCATGGATGCCTAGATAGTGCTTGCACAATGACTTGTGTAATAGGGTTTCCAAAGGCTTATGATCTGTTTCTGCCTCAGTCTGTTTCCATAAAATGAATATTCATATTACAGAAAAATTGCTTGTATGTTTTTCAGTCAGAGCTTTGCTTTGTTGTGTTTTGAGTCAATCCTTCAGAAATACATACTACTGAATAAACATGTTATGAAGACTTTTCCTCAGACTCCCCAGTTTTTCAATAGCACAGTGGTTCTCTGAACCTCTCTTTTGTTCCCATTTTCTTGTCTCTTGTCGATCATCTAGTTATCGGTTCATTTAGAAGTGGAAACTTCAATCCCCCTGAATTTTTCTGAATTCTGGAGATCTTTAAAATTCAGTAAAATCCTGAAGTTTTTTACTCAGACTGCCTCTCTCCCTCGTTTTCTGGGGATGGGTCAAAATTCAGTGGACAATAAAATGCGTTCTTGCCTTAACAGCTGGTAGCAGTCAGTGTTTCTGGCATTTGTTTTTCATCAAGTATGTGCCATCTCCTTTGGCATGGAGTGGAACAGTTTACAGTATCTCTAAATAGGCTGTCTGTTGTTTTCATCTGAACTTTTTCACTTGTTCTTTTATTTTTTCTTACATTTTTGAGGGGAACTAGCATTTTCTAGTGTCCTTGCTTCATTAGCAATGACACCAGATGTGCTGCATGCACAAATGGATGATTGTAAGCCAGAGTATTGGCCCTGCTTAGTTTCTGTGTGATCTGGAACATAATACTTCGAGTACATATTGGGGGTTGAGACCACCCACTACATAAATTTTGAAATTTCTTTATTTGTATGCATATAAATATTATCATTTTATGAAATGCAAGACTAGCAGTCAAAAAAGTGCAGAAGGCTTCTGTTAAGCCAAACCGTAGCCTTTCCTCTACAATCAAATGCATCTTTTCTTGCTGATGTCCACCTGAACTGTTATGGTTGAATAGTGGGTACATTTATTAGTTGTGTCTAGACTGCTTAATATGTAATCGTCCTCTATTTGCTTTAATGTCTTGTGGTGCTTTTAAGTCAATGGTTGGTGCCTACTGTCATCCAGAAATCTCTTCTACTGACAAACCATGAGGATCTAGATCTGTGTCTCACTAGTATCTTATACCTTAGAGTTTCTATTGTCCCTATATTATCGTGTCCCATTGAGCAACTTGTTGTACATGCTATACAAAAACTGTTTTATTTGCGAAAAGGTAATGTATAACTGATATAATATGCAGGTGAGGAATGCCATTTGAAAAAACGTGTGAGACAATTTCTTGTTTCACCCTTTCAGACTCTTCAGTGATCTGTTCTCCTTCAGATATACCAAAAGAGGCTTTTTAAGAGTTTGTATTTTGTCCCTATGATTAGCATAGTTTTTCTGGAAGAGTGGGGCAAGAGTCATTTTTATGTAGGATGGTTGCTAATCTTTTCAGGTGTGCTTACTTTAACTTGCTGCAATACGTGTGTTTTCACATTCTCTTTTGGTGTACTTATTTCTGGTGTTGGAAACAATGCTGTTTGAGAACCTTGTTTGCTAAATTTGTTGAGAGATGGAAAACATGTTCTGCTTTGTTCATTACCAGAACTCCTGTTCTTTTGTTACTATTCATGAATATTTCACTCCTATATTGGTTTTGGCACTTTGTGTACAACTCATATGTGGCCAGTGTTACTCTTGTACATGGAAGTGGCACTTCGAAAACAATAACTTGGCACCTGTATAATATCACATTGTTTGTGTTGAGACAGTTTCACTTTGTGTTCCAATTGCCTCCATGCTTAATGCAAAACAAATCTTGTTTCAGGATTTGTTTCCCCTTGTTTCCTGTCTCTATTGCTTGGAATGTATTCAAAATTAAATTCACTACTGTTCATTACTTCTGTTCTTTCACTTCTTTTAGTGCTTTTTCATAACACACTTTCACATAGCCTTACAGATACGCACCTTTCTTGGTATTGCCATGTTCACTTCTTGCAGTAAACCAACCTTGACTTGGTTACCAGTTCTATGAAGATTACTCCTGCGTAATGGCAGGTTTTTCATAAGGAAAATGCAACCTTCCCCAAATGTAAATTCTGCCCCACGTCTTTTTTTTTTTTTTCAGAGGGACCTTTGTTAGCGTTTTGTAGTGTTGTTGCTTCATTAATAATGGTGCTGGATGTGCTGCATGCAGAAACAGATGACTTCACCCTCTCTAGTTGCTGTGCTCCCAAAGAAAGTGCTATAGTTAAGTGACTCCATTTTCATCGCAGAGTCTGTTTTCTTCTCGTACCATGCAACACGGTCATGCTAAGAGTCTGGTCTCTGTTTTTTGGCATCAGTCACTTTACAAGGATCTGCAGTTGTCAGAAAGCAATACCTTGGTCCATAGCAGGTGTCTGTACCCGTAGGCTCCAGACTGCTCCAACAAGGAGACGCGCATAGTTTGTTCTCTTTGGGATCAGTCTTTCGCTGAAGAGCCCATGGGAATTTTACTGCCAAGTTCAGTAAGAGAAGTATGGGGGCCCCATTTGTTTCTTTTGTGAGCTGATGACTTGCCTGTATTTCGCTCACCCAGGTGAACATGCCTACAAATGTTCCTCCTGCTCATTTTCCACCATGACAATCAGCCAGCTGAAAGAGCACTCCTTGAAAGTGCATGGGAAAGCACTGACACTACCAAGACCCCGCATTGTCAACCTTGCAGCCTCACACGCCCACCAC
>NW_009594193.1:16228-31095 GCF_000690535.1 Cariama cristata | reverse complement strand
CCACACGCCTGCTGAAGAAGTGGAGGACTCTAATGGTAAGAGGTGCCTCAGAGCAAGAATTTAATTGTCTAAGGTGCCACTTAATATTTTTATTACCAAGAAAATTGCAGCAGGCAGCTTGCCTAAAAAGCAGCTTCATTTGATCATTAAGAAGAACCAGAAGTTGCATCAAAAACAAGAGTAAATGTGGTGTAGGAAGTGACCTGCTTTAGATCCTCACCAGTTCATACTGCCTTAACTTGTCCTGTCGCCAGTTGACTTCGGAATATGTTGATGCTGGCTTTACTTCTTAGCAGAGATTTAAATTTTAAAAAATTTGCAAAGGCAGAGCTTCTATTGATAGCCAGCGGGAAAGGGATCATCTAATTCCATCCATGCTCATGAAAAATACCCCTTTATCTTGTTAGTAGAGCACTTCAGTGAAACCACATGATTAAGCTTAAAATGTGAACCTGTAATGATAGTGAAAGTAATTATTCTTCCTGTCCTTGCTACAGAGGACACCAAAAGTACCTTTAGATATTAAGCTGCATGTGCAGGAAGAAGAATCTGAGAACCATGTTCTTTCCCATGCTTTCTTTGAAAGCTGTTAATCCTCTTGTGCTGGAGGAGTATGCAGAAGATATTTGGAAGGGAGACAAGCAGAGGAAGGGACACTGTTGACAGAGAAAATGCAGACTCATAGAAGAGGTGTTATATGGTATCACAGCAAGTGTTAAGGCTTTTTAAGTGGTAGCTTATGAGGCATGTTTTGAGTGTCACTTCCTACCAATTAAGAAAAGAGCTGGTCTTTGGGGAAAAATATCTCAATTCCTGGATGAGTTGCATTGACATAGGAGGAGAATGTAGGTGACTGTAAATAAAAGGTTCAGACCTGCAGATGTTCAAGGAACTGAGATGGGTGGAGGCCATATTAGTAGAGGGCGAAAAAAAAAAAAAATTCCAGAAGTTTGAGAGCTTCTTGGGGTTCTCTGTTGTTGCTGTTTTGCCTGGGTTACTGGTGAACTAAGGATGGGAGGTAAATATTATCAGTAATCATTTTGTAGCATTTTTGGTCTCCCATCTTCCCTTCTTTCCTTTCTCACCAGAAAAAAAGTGTGAAGTGAGAAAGAGTGAAAGATAATTGACTCTAAAATTCTGCCATTTCAGAAAAATGGCAGAAAGGAATTCAAAGAAAAAATTAAATTAGCGTAAAATACTTTATTGAAGAAAAAGAGAGGCGTGAATAATATTTTTGTGGTTCAGCAAGTCACTTCTGGGGTCAAATCAGAATGTTATTAGAAGATTTTGACCGGCTGCTCTCAGACTAGCTTTTGCCAAAGGGTTGTCTGGAACAGTGCAATGAAGGCTTACTAACCCAGCTTTTATTTTTGCTAATGCTAGCTTAAACTAATCCAACAAGCAAAGTACGTCTTGTGATGTAGTCTGCTGCCTTTTTATTCCTTTCTAAAAAATTGTTCCATTACTGACTAAGAAGTGGGGAATAGTTTTCAGTGGCTGTCCTAGTCTTTCCTGTGTGTTAGCAATCTTTTGCTAGCAATGGTGTGTTGAGAGATACAGAACGACAATATTTGAATTTGGGAAGGATGGTTCACTTCTTTTTTTTGCTTATCCCAGGAGTTCAAAGTCATGATTAGTGAAGTTAAAATCTGAGTGCAAATTAGAAGATAATTTTACAGCCTTTAGGAACTCTTCCTAAAAATACATCAAATCATGACTCTGTTAACAAAAGCATTTTATGAGGTTGACTCTGTTACCTAGATGTGTATTGCAGCCTGAAACCAAGGCAGAATTTGTCCCAATTAGCTTGATCATCTTTAAACAGGGTTAATGGTTAAGTCACTTTGACAATAATAGAAGCCACCCACCGGAGAGCTAGTCAGACGAGTACAGGTGTTACAATAATCATGTTAACATTTTCAGCATTGCTTGAGGAAGGAATAACCTGTTTTAAGGGATTTTTTTTTTACATTAGGAAGTTGGCTGCAGATCAAGTTAATGATGGCTGCTCTTATGACATCAGCTATTTTTGGTTTCTAGAAGGGAATAAATCAATGTCTCTGTGGCCTAGGCCTGCAAGTTGCAGGTGATATGTAGGATTAGATAAAAGACTGGTTGCAATAATAGGAAATGCAGGTCTGTGTGACAGGCCCTATTATGTCCAGCTGGAGCCAATATTAAGTGGAGCCCACGTGGTATAGTGTAGTTGGATTTTGCGTGTTTTAATATGTATAACTAACCTGCAGTGTGGAGTGTGATTAAGTTAATTCGCTGGGGATGCAAAATTGAATTAGGGCTGGGGTGAAAGGAAGACAAAAGGTTGTGTCACATTGTTATGAACTTGTTTTGTAGGTTGGTAGGCATGTAGTAGGCTAGTATAATTGAAATGATGGAATTTGCATTTGTGTGGTTGGCATTTTTGTTTGTTTGGATTTACGTAACTTAATTTGCCCTTTATGCTGTGTGCTGGGTTTGGCTGGGATAGAGTTAATTTTATTCACAGTAGCTAGTATGTGGCTATGTTTTGGATTTGTGCTGAAAACAGTGTTGATAACACAGGGATGTTTTAGTTACTGCTGTGCAGTGCTTACACAGAGTCTAGGCCTTTTCTGCTTCTCACACCACCCTGGCAAGTAGGCTGGGGTACACAAGAGGTTGGGAGGGGACACAGCTGGGACACCTGACCCCAGCTGACCAAGTGGATATTCCGTACTATATGGCGTCATGCTTGGCATATAAAGCTGGAGGAAAAAGAAGGTAGGGGGAGACGTTCAGAGTTACAGCATTTGTCTTCCCAAGTAACCGTTATGCGTGATGGAGCCCTGGTTTCCTGGAGATCGCTGAATGCCTGCCTGCCTATGGGAAGTAGTGAATGAATTCCTTGTTTTTCTTTGCTTGCATGCGTGGCTTTTGCTTTACCTGTTAAACTGTCTTTATAGCCACACATGAGTTTTCTCACTTTTACTCTTCTAATTCTCTCCCCCATCCCACCGGGGGGGGAGTGAGCGAGCGAGCAGCTGTGTGGTGCTTAGGTGGCAGCTGGAGTTCAACCACAACACGCTGAAATGTGGCTTAACACTTTTGAGAACTTAGTAAAAATTCAGTGTAAATTGAAATATTACAAACTACTAGGAGGATTGGGTGAATCCCCTAATAAGATCTGTTTTCTTATTCTTTCACAGTCTTTGTGAGAATCAGAACTTACATTTATGTTAATCTCTGCCCAGAAGGGTTGTATGGATTTATTGATGATACTGTCATCCTATGGGGTAGTATGTGTCACAGATAAGGGTTTCCAGTGTTACACTGTGCAGGGTCAGCTCAGTTCCTGTTGACTTGAGTGCATGGCAATGGAGTCCCACAATCTGTATTGTCAAGGCATAACATTAGAAGACTACCGTATATTTCAATATGGAAGCAAGGCAGAGACACAAAAATTGCGTGACTGAACACTAGAAAACAGGAACAGGAATAAAAGCAACAAGTGTCACCTGCAAATTGATCATCAACTAATGAGAAAGCAAATGGCAACAGACGCTACTTGTGTAAGCACTGGTGTTATGCATGTTTGCTTGTATTCAAGGGGTGTGAAGATGGTGGACTGCCTTCCTCTTATAAACTGGAGAAATCCATGAGTGCAACCTATTGTCATAATGACCATAAAGCAGAATGACTCAATAAGTTGATAAACGGTTTTGTCATGACTTCACCCTCAGCAAAAGCTTCTTGGAAGCATGTAAAATACTTGCCCTAATTTGCCCTGGCTAGTACTACTGCTTTTTTGAGCAGCTCTTTATTTTGTGAAAATAACCACTTTGGCCTAACTGCGTTGTAGAGCAAAGTACTACTCTTTATTTATATGGCTTGCAGATTTGGAGCCTCATAAATTTGTTTATATCGTGACTGTGTGCAGTAATCCAAAATAATAGTTTTTTAATTTTACTGATTAAGAATATTGAATTGTCAAAATAAAACAGTAAAGTGCAAGTGACAGACTAGACATACCTGGATGTGGCTTCTAATGTCTTGTCAGTCATGCTGCTGTTGTACAAGACCAGACCTTTTTAGGGGTAGCCAGTTCTTGAAATGTAAAAAGCACCACACTTGTGTGTGCCCTTGAAGCTCAGTAATGATGCTCTTCACTGTTGTGCAAACCAAATGGAATCTGTCATTAATACCAGCACACATCACAACACATGCAGGGTCAGAACTAGATTCTTTGAGCTTCCCAGTACATGGTATGCCAGCATCTTCAAATTTAATTACTTCCAGCAGCAAATGCGTTGAAAACTGCTAAGTGAAACACCCAGTGCCCTGTTCCAGCTTTTTCTGAACTTTAGCCTTTGCCAGTGGAAGAGACCTTTGCTTCATCTAGAGGCTGAAATATAAATACATCTGCTTGCTTTGCCAGAGCTAGGCTGGGTACAAAACTGCTTGACCAAGTCCTGTTTCTGGGACTGTTGTTTAAGAACTGTAAATCCCTTCCCATTTCTTTACACTTTTTCGAAGTGAATAATGCATAATCCCAATGTGTGTCTTCTGTGCCCCTTGACAGATGAAATCCTGAGGGGTGCAGACAGCCTTTAGCAGGTTTGCTGAAGCAATTTCATGTACTACCAGAACAAGAGGAGCACAATGGGAATCAAGGAGCCTTTTCAACAAAATCCTCTCAGCTGGTGCCAATGAGGCAGGATTGTTATAGTGATCTGCTTGGCCCTAGAGCCACACATCTCCCTCTTCCTTCCACTTTTCAGAAGAGAGGCAAGCTTTCCAAATGCTCAGACATACTACCCCTGGTTATTTTTTTTTTTAATCCATACCATGGTTTGTGGCTGACTTATTTATTTCTGTTCATATGCACTGTTGCTCTTGATAAGGGATATTTTTCTAACCTTCCAATCAGGGCAGAATTTTCCTAAGACTGTCCTCTTCACCTTTGGTGCCGTTTCTCTCATTGCTGCTATGTCTTAGTGTTTTTTGGCCACTGCTGTTTGGGGAAGACCACAACGGTCAGACTCCTCACAGCCCGGAAACCTTATATTGGAGCAGAATAGCTTGTTCTTTGTATTTAGTTTGGAGTTTGTTTTTAATTTCAGGGGGAGGGGTTCGCGCTCCACTCTTTTGAAGTCAGACCCTTTTATTTGAGTTTTGTTTGACTGGGGAGGCAAAATGCCAGTAGTGACAACAGGGCAAATTCAAGCGAAGCTTTGGTGCCTAATCGCTTTAATTGCAAGCTGAGTTGGAGGGATAGCATCCATGTTAAAGATGCAAGATGGTGATCTGCATACTGCAGAACAGAAGATGCCTATGCTTTTGTAGTTACAGTCAGACTGCAAAGAACTGTCTACTTGTTCTGCCCGATTCCCTGCTTTTGTGCCCCATAGGAGTGATGCTGCATGCTCACTCCCGAAGTGTCAGATTAACCCTTCTTCTTTGCAGGTGGCTTTTTTTTCCCATAGCTATGCTGCTTCTTTCTCTAACCTAGAGCAAGTTTCTGCTTTTCTCTCAGACTTTGCCTATCTTTCCTTCCTACAGTGGCCACGCTGCCTGCCAGTGCTTGTTAAAACTGCAGTACTTGTTGGTGTATCTTACTTCTTGTGGTCAGCATTAAACTAATTATCAGATTTTTGGATCAGATGGGAACTTTTCTCCTGCATCAGATTGGCAGGGACTGGTGGAACAAGTGTAGGGCTTGTTCACCTCCAAGTTTACTGAACAAACTCCTCACTGTTTCAAGGACCTAGGGCACTGGGGATGATGACCTTGTTCTCTGCAGCTCTCTTCCACTGGTGTATAGTTGTTTGGCTTTTGGCCTTTTCCTACAGCGTTTTCAGAACAGTTTTGTGGCTAGTGGAACAGAGGGAGATGTTTATTCTACCATTGGCTGTGCTCAGGGGGGAGTCAACTTGCTGTTCATTGTGCTTTTCTCTGGTCCTGAGCTTTTTGTGCTTGAACTGAATGGGTAAAGGCAAAATCGAGATTCAACAGGATGGAGACAGGAACTCATGCGGCTGGGAGAAGGTTACTGTCAGTCTTTGCATGGATTTGGCCAGCCTGCTGTGATGGGATTGCTGTGATACTGAAAGACTTGCCTAGGGTAGAGAGAAGACAGAATAAGTTGTTTGGGAGGATCAAGTAATAAGTGAAGGAAGAAACATCTTCTGGATTCCTTCCAGGCAGACAGAAATGACCTGATTGCACCCATGGGGGAAAGAAAGAAGCGTATCTAGACTCCTGTTGTTTTTTTTCCTCAGGTTTTTGCTTTCTTTTGGCTCTGATTTTTATGTTCAGAACAGGGAACAAAGTGGTACGTGATGCTGCCTTAGCTGTCACGTACTACTGGTGTCCCTGGAATTTGTGATCACTCTATACAGAGTAAAAAGGATGCTATTGCTGTGAAGGGATACATGGCATGACCTGACCAATGCTGTGCAAGAGAGTATTTCTGCAGGCTATCGTTCCCACATGTTAGTAGCCTTCTTGGTAAGCTAACTGATATTTTCTCTGTCTCCTGAGATTCCAGTTACTTTCTATTGATCTAAAACCTGCTAGGGATTTGGTGCTTGATGGAGAGGTAAAACTCTTTTGCTCATTGTAGCTCTGTTCAAATGGACATATGTCATCATCATAGTTGACGGCCCAAAGTTTGACATTTAAGTACCTGGTTTTATTTCTTCTTTAAGGGACATTGTTGCTACATTTCGGTACCAGTGCTTGAAAATACTGCCTGAAGTGATCTGAGCTCCAAGCTGGTGATGAAGATGAGGCCTTTCTGTTGGCAGTAATAATAATGATGTCAAGGTGTATGCTGAATGTCTGCAGAACAAATTACAAGTTCCTGAGCTGTATGATTAGAATGGATCTCAGTACCCATATATTGTCACTGTAAATTTAGGGCCAATGTTAAAGCAGAGTGCAAAAATGTAGCACTCAATAAAGCTGGATTTCTTTCCCCTCTTCGTTTCAAGCTTAGAGGCAAGTGAACATTTAGGTGACAGCAGCATAGGTGTGTGTGGCTGTGTGTTTGTATTAATACAAATAATTAAAGGGCCAGAGCAATAGAAAAGGAAATGTGGAGTGCTCCTGAAAAATGTCTGATGAATTTCCCTTAAAAGTCATGGAGCAGGAAATCATGGAGCATAATAGCATGAGAACAGTTCAGTTACTGCCCCCTCTCCCCCCCAATATTGTTCAGTAGATTTTTGTCTGAGTGAAGAATCAATCCAAGTAGGAAATCTTTGTAAATTCAGAAAAGAACCTGTTGCCAGTAAGCCCTTTTAGTAGATTGGTTAAATCAGCATCTTGCTAAAGCTATTTCCAGACCTGTTTGTGTTTCTTTCTTCTGTAAGTGCAATTCCATCTATGAGGTTTGAGTTCAGCTCAACAGAATAGGGAATAACTAGGCAACTTTTTATTTTACGCATTTTATGGAAATAGGTAAGCACACGGAGATCCTAATGTTTCACATGTATCAGAAGTCTTGGTTTTAAGTGCCACATTGTATTTAGACAATGGAATTTTACTCCTTAAATAACAAATTATAAGAATATAGGGTTGAAACATGACCAACAGTTTGAACTGTTCACCCAGTATAAGCCAGTGGCAGCAGTTTGTCAGCCTGCAACATTCTTTATACAGAAGGCAGTGGATAAACAAAGGTGAAATAACGTGAATGCCAGAGCAAGGGGAACACAATGCACTCTGCATGCATCATCTCTGTGTTGTAAATGAAAAAGGCCACGGACAAAGCAACCAGTGGGGTTAGAAAGCTGTAGTGGCTTGGCATTGATGTTGCAAAGGTTGCAAGTGGTAGAGCAGCTACTGAAAAAGCCTAGTTTGTAATGAGAGGGTTGTGTGTGACTAGTAAGTGGCCAAGTCACCTAAAGAATTGCAGGAGAATTAAATTGCGTTGAAGCCAGGAAAGGAATTTTGTTGGGAGGATGGATATAAAGAAGAGATAACTACAAATTAAATTGCTATATGGTGAAGTGTTTTCTGACCCCTAAAACTCATCCTTCCAAATCACAACATTAGCAGAGCAATGATTCAGGCAGTGCCTGTCTTGAAAGCTAATGCTGATAGGAATTCCTGGAAGTGTTGGATACTCAAAAACAGGAGGGCATGGGAAGCTCTTGGACTGATCCTTCTCTTCTGATGGAAATACTATGGTATAACTGATTTCATCAATTATGTTACTCCTTCCTAAGTCTTACACAATTCATACTGCTTTCTTTTGCGTCATGTTAAACAGTCTACTATAGCCATTCTCTCCTTGATCTCAACTATGAAACTCGCAAGATTCTTCAGTAGGCAGCAATATGAGACACTCTCTGTGTAAAGGAATTCAGATGATAAAATTATTTCTTATTCTTAGATGAAATTTGTGTCCCTTTGAAATGATTTTGATATTAGTACAAGAAGCTGCATAGCATATATCCTGTCTCAGTTCCATTCAGGGATATGTGTGCACATAACTCAAAAGGGAATTCAAAGTTATAAAGAAACATGGATATAGTTTCTCACCTCTTTTGAATAAATAAAATTGCATGATCCTTTTATTTTTCTGGTTGCCCTCTTCTGAGCCTTGGATGTATATGTAATATCTTTGTCACAAAAGCTGGTCCAAAATGATGCAAAAAGCAGCCTTTACAGATAATGCTGAAATAAATTCCTCCAACAAAGTTTTTGGGTTTTGTTTTGTTTTGTTTTGTTTTTTTTGGGGGGGGTTGGTTGGTTGGTTGTTTTGTTTGTTTTTTGTTTGTTTTGTAAATCCTTTAAATGGCAATTCTATTCCAGGGCTTTGTTTTCTTTCCTCTGTGGTTACTCTTTTCTTTTGACTTTTGGAGTGTGCGAACAAGAACGCAGAGTTTGTTTCTGTTAAGACTCATTCACAACATCCTAGCAATGTGAAGATTTTTTAGTAGAAATCAGAATTTAGGTACAGCAGTAGATTCATATTCTGTTTTTAAACAGGCAATGAATAAAACTTCTTCTACTGTATGGTTCCCTAAGCTTCTTCGTGAATGTTTTGTGGCATCCCACTGAATCTTAGTCTTTTCTATCTTCCCCTCCCCTCAGCTTATTTATTGCCAGAACATTTCACCCTCCCACATATTCTTCCTTTCAGGTCAGTGCTGCATGGCATAAAGTGAACAAATGTGTGTAGTCTTGACAGTCTTTGTATGACACCCTGCTTTGCCACCTTCCCACTTTTCAAGCTGTTACCATTCATGACTCTATGCTATTCCACCACTCAGCTGGTATTTTGAGTCCCATTGAATTCAGAAGGGAGTATGTTCCTGAACTTTGCACGTTCCACTTAGATTTATCTTGCATCTTAAAAATAATTATCATTATTAGTTCAATCCTGCATGCTTTTGGCCATATATTTTGTGTTTGTTGGTAGTTTTTTGGTGTAGTATTGCACCTTGATTTGGTTTCACAAATTTCTATCCAGAGGAAACAATTTGTCTGCTGCATTTTTTTAATTCCTTGAAAATTTTCTGTCATTATTCATAGAAATCTTCTCTTCATGTGAATGAATTCAGAGAAAATTGAATAGCATTCCAAATATTTTCGTTTTAGTCTCTTTAGGACTATTTCTCACAGATCCATAATGTCCTAGGGCTGTATTGTTACTACATTCCCTGTTTTCCTCCCAAAGCGTATTTTTAAGCACTTTTTGTTATTTATACATTCTCTTTGGTTTATTTCAGGAGCCAAACATCTCCTTCCCCACTTCAATTTGTCATACAAATGCTGATCTCTTTTGACTTTGCTTGATGTTTCTCTGTGGACGTACTAGGAAAGTATGGTGTCTTCATTTTTATCTCCCACTGTCTTCTTCTGCTCTTTGATCTATTAGTAGTTTGCAAATGCAATAAGCTTACTTTCCAGGGTACTCAAACAGTTGCTTTTCCTGAACAGTGTTTCTCCTTCTGTCCCTATCCCTCACTGTGCAGGTATGCAAGTGCTCATATTAGATGTGTCTAGTACTGTTCACCCTAAAAGGATGAAGCAATGGTTTGATTCCTTTCCTTTGATAAGTACTTCTTCCTCTTATTTCTCAACTGTTGCTCAATGTCTTTTAGACGTGTCCAGGTGTATTTCCGGTCTGCTGTTTTTTGGTTTAGGTGTCTTGTTTTAGTGTGTTTTGCCGTTGCATATGTGTTCATCAATAGCTATGAAAATATGTACAATAACTAAAGCATCATTTAATTTTTGAGTAAATTTATGTATTCAAATCAGAATCTTTAGTTATTTTTTTTCTTCTGAAAAGATCCCAAGTTTTTCTTTTTAGATGTCTGAAACATAGAATCATTATGGTTGGAAGAGACCTCAAAGATCATCAAGTCCAAGCATATACCTGATGCCACCATGTCCACTAAACCATGTCTTGAAGTACCACATCTAAACGTTTTTTGAACACCTCCAGGGACGATGACTCCACCACCTCCCTGGGGAGCCTGTTCCAATGCCTAACAACTCTAACGGTGAAGAAGTTCTTTCTAATGTCCAGCCTGAACCTCCCCTGGCGCAACTTGAGACCGTTTCCTCTTGTCCTATCACTAGTTACCAGGGAGAAGAGCCCAACCCCCACCTGACTACAACCTCCTTTCAGGTAGTTGTAGAGGGCGATCAGGTCTCCCCTCAGCCTCCTTTTCTCCAGATTAAACAGCCCCAGCTCCCTCAGCCGCTCCTCGTAAGGCTTTTTCTCCAGGCCCTTCACCAGCTTTGTTGCCCTTCTCTGAACCCGCTCCAGCAGCTCAATGTCCTTCTTGTAGTGAGGGGCCCAAAACTGGACACAGTATTCGAGGTGCAGCCTCACCAGCGCAGAGTACAAAGGGATGATCACTTCCCTAGTCCTGCTGGCCAGGGACATATTGTATGCTGCAGAGGATTCATGAAAACCTAGATTTTCATCTTGCTTCTGTGGTGGGTTTTCATTATATATTTTTCCGCAGTGTATGATCCCAAGGTATGCAGGTGTGTATCAAGCTACATTTTCATGATTGCATTGCATTGCGTTATAGTGGAGACTGTGAATGCTGTTTTGGATGAGGTACTATCGTCCAGTATGGTTGACACTCATTGTGCCAGTCTTTGGGTCTGTACTCTGAATGAGGTTTTCAGGGTGGCAACATCACTTGCCAGACATTTCATTGTTTTAGGCACTCTGGAAATGCTGTCTCTCTTCACCTCATGCAGAGACACTATGAGACTTACTTACATATCACTACCAGCATGCGGTAGTAACTGAGATATGGCTGTGTTGACGAGTCGCCATGTAGACAGTCATTTCTACTGCTTTCCATTCAACTAGTGCTTCCTCATTTGGATACGAGAATGCTGTTGTATACTGAGGGTAGGTTCTGTGGTCTTTTAGATCTATAGGTGCTGGCAGGGATTACACTAGTTGCTAGCCTTGTTACTCTTCCTGTGCAGGTAGTCTGTAGGTAAATGAATATGTGAAAGCTCAAAATTGAGGTTGCAGCATCGTTGCTCTGCTTCCATTTTTTACTATATCAATTACTGTTAATTTTTGCCTCTTGGCATGGCTGTAGATGTCCTTCCTTTTATATCAGATCATCCCATGCTGTTACCTTGCTTTTGGAGTTGATGATAAGGAAAGTAAAAACATCTGAAGTGTAGTAGAACTTCCAAACAACAACAAAACCTCCTTGTTCTGAAAATAATAGTTTTTAAACCTGTATCTTTCTTAGCAATGGATATCACTGGGGCTTTGGCTAGGAACCTTGATAATGTGATGGAAATTTTTGATCCCTTCTTCCTGAGGAAGGGAACATTAAGCTACAAACTAGACTTCAGCCAGTACCTGCAAGTAATTTGACTAGTACACATACAAAAAGAACTGTTTCCAGTGCTATGAACTTGGTTTTTAGGCTGACATATCCCTGTCAGGAAATATGTCTAGCTGTGTTTTGAGCTTATAGAAGCATTGAAACTGGTAGCCCAGACACAAAGCTGCAGATAGGCAAGTCAGCAAAGCTGCTGTGAACGAGGCATTGGTTTGGGCCTCAAGGTCCTGTTCTGAAAGTGAGCACATAGTTAATGCCTTTGAGGGAGAAGAGGCTTCTGCTGAGGTTTGCAGCTCCTCAGGCCTGTCCTGTGCCAAATTAAAGGAAGTGGGGAGCCTGTTTCAAACACAAGGAAAAGAAAAGCTTGACATTTGAATGGGTCGAGTTCGCTGAGAGCCCTCATGGTGAGCAAACCTGCTGTAGGAGTGGTGGAAATGAGATGATAAATGCTGCATTGTAATCCAGCCTCAGTTCATGAGGCTTGGATAGGGAAAACAAAAAGTATTTAATTCATTTTACTGGAATCTTTCATGTCTCTGCCTTTGTCTTTGCTGTACACCTGGTGATGAAGCCAGGGTATCCCAGAGATGTTTATCTCCTGCTTGTGTTTTTGTGTGTTTGGGTTTTCTTGTTGTTAGTTTGTTTTTCATTTCTCAGGCATCTATAACCCCCTTCTGTGGTAGTGAGAAAAGAAAGCAAGCATTTTACTCTTTTGAAGACAGGTGGAGAAGTCCCCACACTGTCTGCTCTATAGGCCTGTTTGCCTTTTGTTTCTCCATACTAATTGGTTAGAATGGATGGTGTTAAGTTCCCACAAGTATGTCTGTTAGAGAATGCCTACATATCTAGCCTCAGGGCATTAAACTTTGGAAAATGAAGTACCCATCAAAGCAGGAGGTGACTGGTACAGTTTGTATGCAGAGTCCCGTGCCCGCCCCTGCCCGCCCCCCCTTCTTCCAGAAAGCTTAAGAAAAGAGCCTTTTGTCTTCTTTTCAGGAAAGTTACACTGAAATTCATCTGTGCTTTATTCATCTGCTTTCATTTGTGCCATTCATGGGCAGCTGTGGTTTATATATGACAAAGCAGATGAATTCCTAACCTCCACATTCAAGCAGTGTGTTGGGAAAGGTTCAACACAACTCTCCCCTGCTCCTTTTTGGGGGGGTCCAACTAAAGTATTATAACTTTCAGTTTCAGTACTGAGACATCTCTGGACTGTATTTCTTCACATGTCATTAAAATGGTGTGCCAGAGTTCTGCTGGGTTGCGGAATGGATGCGTCTATACAGACATATCTATATAAAAAGATCTCTTTCTCAGTATATCAAAACTTAGCAGCTTCTAAGGAAGTGTGGTTTAGAAGTTTACTTTACTGGAATTTCTGATTAAATAAATTTTTTTCCAGTGATGACTTCAGTTCAAACATCATCAGCTAGGAGAACTTGAATTTGCCTTTTGTGAAGACTGCATCAAATGTGA
The DNA here is from genome assembly GCF_000690535.1 of Cariama cristata. Taxonomy (NCBI): domain Eukaryota; kingdom Metazoa; phylum Chordata; class Aves; order Cariamiformes; family Cariamidae; genus Cariama; species Cariama cristata. The sequence goes on along the minus strand of NW_009594193.1, from coordinate 17,797 downwards.
CAAAGTAAAATTGTATCATTTTGCTGAAGTTAACTTTTGGTGTGGGTTTCTTAAATAGTTCCAGGAATGTGTAGGTTTTTTTTTTTTTTTCCTTTTTTTTTTTTTTTTCCCCCCTTTTAGGTAGGCTATTTCCATGTAACCTGTGCCAGATCTTTGGATCTAGTCTGATTTATGCACCAAACACACAAACTCTTGGCTACCTTCACAAATTAAAAGCATCTTAAAACCAACCTTCTTTTTAGACTACTCTTAGTTTAAATCTGTCACTTCTTTCCTCCTCAAATCAGATCTAAAAAGCATAATTTATACTGATCACCTTTTAAATTGTAGAATACACATTAGATTAGATTAAGAAGTGTTACACCTCTTTTTTTAAAATATTTTCAGAAAGCTGTCGGCGGATTTCATAACCAACATCTTGATCAACCCCTTTGAAAAGACAGTAGGTGCTGGAGCAGGCCTCAGACCTTTTTAGATTTGTTGGTCCACCTGGAATAACAACTTCCCTCTGTTTCTCTACAGACTCTTCATACTCTGAGCCTCCTGATGTTCAGCAGCAGTTGAACCACTACCAGTCTGCAGCTTTGGCCAGGAACAACAACAACATCAGCCCAATCCCACTTTCCGGGAGTGCTTCAGGAGTGGAAAAAACAGAAGCCATCCTTAACTGTGAATTTTGTGAATTCTCCTCGGGTTACATACAGAGCATTCGGCGTCACTACCGTGACAAGCACGGAGGGAAAAAACTCTTTAAGTGCAAAGATTGTTCTTTTTATACAGGCTTTAAGTAAGTACTGTGCAAAACACATTCTGAACTCATAAGGGGTTTTTTAGCACTTGAAAAGACTTCTGAGATCTTTGAGAGCTGGCTGTAGTTAACAGAAACATGGCTACTGCTGACCAGGGAGAGGAACATAGGAAATACCACGCCAGATCACAGCAGCATCCATGTAATCCATTTTCCTCTCTCCTACAACAGCCGGTACCATCTGCTGCAAACGAAAGCACATTAAGTCCTTGCAGTAGTTTTTAAAATCATAGAATTGTTTAGGTTTGAAAAGACCTTAAAGATCATCAAGTCCAACTCTAAACCTGGCACTGCCAAGTCCACCACTAAACCATGTCCCTAAACACCACATCTACATGTCTTTTAAATACCTTCAGGGATGGTGTCTCACCCACTTCCCTGGGCAGCCTGTTCCAGTGCCTGACAACCCTTTCAGTGAAGAAATTTTTCCTAATATCTAATCTAAACCACCCTTGGCGCAACTTGAGGCCATTTCCTCTTGTCCTAACGGTTGTTACTTGGGAGAAGGGACCAACCCCCACCTCGCTACAACCTCGTTTCAGGAAGTTGTAGAGAGTGATAAGGTCTCCCCTCAGGCTCCTTTTCTCCAGACTAAGCAACCCCAGCTCCCTCAGCTACTCATAAGACTTGTGCTCTAGACCCTTCACCAGCTTCGTTGTCCTTCTTTAGACGCACTCCAGCACCTCAGTGTCTTTCTTGTAGTGAGGGGGCCAAAACTGAACACAGTATTCAAGGTGCAGCCTCACCAGTGCTGAGTACAG
>NW_009594193.1:5654-15427 GCF_000690535.1 Cariama cristata | reverse complement strand
TACTGAGCCCTGGGGAACCCCAGTTGTGACCGGCTGCCAACTGGATTTAAATCCATTCACCACCACTCTTTGGGTCCAGCCCTTCAGCCAGTTTTTTACCCAGCAAACAGTACACCTGTCCAAGCTGTGAGCAGCCAGTTTCTCCAGGAAAATGAAATGCTGTGGGACACAGTGTCAAAGGCTTTACTGTAGTCTCGGTAGACAACATCCACAGCCTTTTCCCTCATCCACTAAGTGGATCACCTTGTCATAGAAGATCAGGTTAGTCAAGCAGGACCTGCCTTTCATAAACCCATGCTGACTGGGCCTGACGACCTGGTTGTCCTGTACATGCCACGTGATGTCACTCAAGATGATCTGCTCCATAACCTTTCCTGGCACTAAGGTCAGGCTGACAGGCCTGTAGTTCCCCAGATCCTCCTTCTTGCCCTTCTTGTACATGAGCATCACATTTGCTAACCTGCAGTCAACTGGGACCTCCCCTGTTAGCAAGGACTGCTGATAAATGATGCGACGTGGCTTAGTGAGCACTTCCGCCAGCTCCCTCAGTACCCTTGGGTGGATCCCATCCTGCCCCATAGACTTGTGTGTGTCTAAGTGGTATAGTAGGTCACTAACCATTTCTTCTTGGATTATGGGGGCTTCATTCTGCTCCTGGTCCCTGTCTTCCAGCTCGGGGGGCTGGGTACCTCAAGAACAATTGGTCTTACTATTAAAGACTGAGGCAAAGGAGACATTAAGTACCTCAGCCTTTTCCTCATCCTTTGTCAGTGTGTTTCCTCCACATTAAATAAAGGATGGAGATTCTTCTTAGCCCTCCTTTTGTTGTTCATGTATTTATATAAACTTTTTCAATTGTCTTTTACAGCAGTAGCCAGATTAACTTCTGGTTGGGCTTTGGCCCTTCTATTTTTCTCCCTGCATAACCTCATGACATCCTTGTAGTCCTGCTGAGATGCCTGCCCCTTCTTCCAAAGGTCATAAACTCTTTTTTACCCTGAGTTCCAGCCAAAGCTCTCTGCTCAGCCAGGCCCGTCTTCTTGCCTGCTGGCTGGTCTTTTGTACAGGAGGATGGCCTGCTCCGGCACCTTTAGGATTTCCTTCTTGAAGAATGTCCAGCCTTCCTGGACCCCTCTCCCCTTCAGCACTGCCTCCCAAGGAAGTCTGTCAACCAGACCCTTAAACAGGCTAAAGTCTGCCCAAAAGAAGTCCAGGGTAGCAGTTCTGCTGACACCCCAAGTTACTTTTCCAAGAATCAAAAACCCTATCGTTTTGAAATTGCTGTGATGGCCTCCAACCATCACATCACACGGAAGTCCTTCCCTGTTCACTAACAACAGATCCAGCAGGGCACCAGCCTGGTGCAACCAACACTAAGCATGGGATAATCAAGTGTCCTAGGAGACAGGAGAATTTGTATCACCTTTCTGAAGAAGCTTCTGTCATGTAATTTTATTTCTCCCACCATCTATCTAGCTGAAATGCAAAGTATTTTCTAGCATATCTGATAGCATATAGAGACATTTCAGAATATACAGTTTGATATGCAAAATTTAAAAACTCAGTGCTCTGTGTGTGTGTGTGTGTTTGTGAGTGTGTGTTTTTAGCTGCTTTTCTGTAGGAAAAAAAGGCCTGTGCACCTGTGCTGTTCATCATTTCCTCCTGATATGCTGGACTCTCGAGCATAACACCCTCAGCTGACATTTGAGGTCTCAGACTTGTTAAGTTCTTAGGAGACTGGTGGCAGTAAGCAGTTATGACTGGATAAAGGGGAGGAGTTCTGTTGAAGAAAATGTTGAGCACGAACCCGAGAGAATCCACATAAAAGCAACCTCTAGTTATGTTGCTAGCCTCTGCTGCTTCATCCCCTTGCTGCCTCTGTGGTAAAATTTGCTGCTTGTGGTTTATATCCTCATTGTTATCTGTCTTAAAGATTACCAGAAATTGCCAGGTCCATTCAATCTGTTCATATCTTGTGAGTGCCATTTTCTTCTATCTGCATGGAATGAAATAATCTTAAATCAGGCAGTGTTTAAATATGTTCATAGTTGCATAACAGAGTGTTCTTCTTTCATGTGGTGTCTCAAACATTCAGGGATAAATCTTGCTTCTTTCGGAAGCACAGCATGTTTCCTGTCTTTAAAAAAACAGGGGCAGGGCGGGGGCGCAAAAAAAACCCCATACCAATCCCTTCTTTAACTCACCATAGAAACTTAAATGCATCAAAGCACTCACTGAAGTTGATAGAAATACACCTGTAGCATTCAGTGATTGCTGGATCGGGCCTAAAGCTAGTTGTGTTAGTAAGTTGCCTTGTATTCAACCTAACAGTCTTGAAGAACTTCAGAGAAACTTCTAACTCTAGTTCAATGTGGCAAGGTCCTTGGCTTTTGCAAGTTTTACCACTGCTTTTGGAAAAAATGACCGAGTGCTTCAAGTTTATAGACATCTCTCATTTCAGTAGTTGAGCTTGAGGTTAGATAGGTGTAGTTAATTTCCTCTGTACGCATGTCTCTTGCAACTTTTAAGTATGCAGCCAATGTAATGCCAGCATGAAATTTTTTGTTCAGAAGTACTGTGGAGTATTCATTCATTCCTCCACATTAATAAGTAGAGTATCCTTAGTCTTGAGTTTTTAGATCCTTATAGCTGATGCTTTAAAACTTAACTACTCAGTGCCAAACTCACTGTGAAAGCAAATCTGTGTTGTATCCTGAATCTAAACATTTTACCTGGTTTTGGGCCTGTCCTACAAAGACAGAGGTGGTTAAGGATGTTATCTGCCTGCAGAAATAAGTCTGTTCTTACCTCTGCAAGTCCAGAATAGTTGGTAGATTTTGTTCAACTTGCTAAAAATTTAATCTTTGCCAGAGAAAGCACACTGATTATTTCAGCCTGAAGACAAATAATGAGCACGAAAGATGGGAATTCTTTTGCTATCTTAACTATAGCAATGTGACTGTAGAGCACGCCATGCAAAAGAATATCTTGTCAGAATGAGTGTTTGTTACTTGAGGATACAAGCCTGCAAATACCTCTGCTCATGTGTTACTCATGTGAGTTGCCCCACTGAAATGCTGTGTGGCACTGTGAAGACAAGGCTGAGTGGTATCTGTACCATTTTACACAACACGTCCCTTATAGAGCTGTGACACTTCATCGTTCCCTGCACACCTCTTCTGACTACTTCCATCTCTCCCTCCTGTTTCACAGATCTGCTTTTACTATGCACGTGGAAGCTGGGCATTCAGCAGTTCCTGAGGAAGGACCCAAAGACCTTCGCTGTCCTCTTTGCCTATATCACACCAAATATAAACGCAACATGATTGACCACATAGTTCTGCACAGAGGTAACGATATCCCTGTATGTGTCTGTATCTGATGAGGGGAATGCTGAACAACACCCTTGTCTTTCAGACTGGTTTCATTAAATTTACCCCTCTCTGTAAATCATTACATTTTTCCCATCTCTGTACATGAGGACAAGTATGTTAAATAAGCCATCAGCCCTTGAGTATCTTTTGCTTCATTTCTAGATGATGCTCTCTAGAGAGGTTAACAGTCATCAAACACCTGTTTAGCAAGAGTTGCGCTAAAGTACATCTCTGATCAAGGCCAGAGTTGTTTCCTGCTTATGTCCTTGTTATCATAAAGGCCTTGCTATCATAAACTCTTTGACAAGGTCTATCAACTAACCATAGAGGCCCTAAAATATCCTTTGATTACTTTCTTGAATTTTTCCTCTTCAGCATTCTTAGGATCAAAATAAGAATTACAGTATTTTTGGTTTTCTTTAAGACTCCTTTTCTATCTCTACCTCTCCCTTCGTTATTTAAGCCAGCTAAAAGTGGGATTAGGGATTTCTATATTCTATTAACTGAGGGCTTGCAAACTCAGAAGAGACAGCTGTTTGGGCTCTCTGGGCTGGGATTCCTGCCCATAGCTATCACACTTGATGCTTGTAGATGGTCTGTTGGCTGCTGAAATTCAAACCCATGTGTTGGGATGGCACTCTGCCTGCTTGCAGGTTGGGCAGAGTTTCACAGTAGGGTATTGGTGGTGAGCAAACACAGGGTTTGCATGCCATCTTTTTCCTGGAGGAGATCCTGGTGTGACAAGCGCTATCATAATTCCTTGTAACATACCACTTTTCAGTGTTGGTAGCTTAAAGTCCTTCTTGTACCAAAGCAGTGAAGTTGGCAGAGTTCATACAAATTTCTATCTGCTAGCAGGGCTATTCTGAGGGAACATCTGGGAAAAATGACCTATCAATGATTCAGAAAGCACATTACAAAGCTGCCTTATTTGGTTGTAGGAGTTTGGCAGATGCTTTAGCTTTTACTTCCTGCTTTGAAGGTGTTACTGTGTTGGATTTTGCCCAGCTTCACGGCATACTCAGAATTTGCTCACTTTACAGGGGAGGGGAGTTTAGTTAACCCCTGTGCAGGGCACTGTATGGTTCCAAGTGCTGCCGAGGTGTGCTCTGTTTTGTGGCTGTGCCAGGGCTCTGGTGGACACTGCCAGACCATTAAAATACAGATAGACAGACTGAGGAGAACTAGATGGGCTTAGGTAAGGTATTTTCCATCATGCTTAGACTTGTCACTGGGAACGTCCCGTTGCAGAAGTGGAAGAGCCCTTCATGAGCTCAAGCAGCTGTACTGCCTGTACTGAGGTGTTTCTGGCCAGTTGCAAGGAGTTGGTTACCTCTTGGGTAAGTGAAACTGTGGATCTGTTCTTCTATAGAGCTGTTGCTTCAGTTGCACAAACCTTGAGCCTTTGTGGTGCTGAAGCAAAGCTGATAGCAAAGGACATAACAGTATACCCACTAGAACATTGGGAGAGGTAAAACAGAGTAAAAGAAATTTTAATGGAAATGGGATTACAGATGATAAAGAATCTCAGAGGCCACTGAGGGAGGGACAAGGGTTTTCTCTGGCATCAAGCATCCAGGTAAAGGAAGTAGGGTCCTTCCTTAAAGTTCTTTCTGGGGCATATATCCAGCTAAAAAAACCTCTACAGTTGTGTTTAATTGTGTGGCAGCTGAAGCAGACAATTTTGACGAGATTTAACATGCACTGAAAGAGAGACTGAGGGATGGTGAATGTAGTCTGAGATAGCCTTCTTTTGTTATAGCCATTGCATTGGTAAAACAAGGGCGTAGCCCTGAGGTATGCTCCAGGAAAATTAGTTTTGAGGTAGATGGAGTGGTGCAATGTGTAAAATCAAGAGTGAAGGATTTGATCCATTCATAGTTAATGTTCCGTCTGTGCAAAAAGACATATTTACAGATGCATGACTCTTAATATTACTTCCAAGTTGCTGCACCCCTAATCCTTGATGAAACAGCATGTGCTTGAAATGGAGAGTATATTTGCCTCTTAATGAGTGCCTACAGAAGCTGAGTTTTACAGGGCTAAAGCATTATCAGCTAGAAACCTGAATGCCTAGTGTGAAAAAATGAGGCAAGGAATTTGCTTCTCATTAAGAATGGGGGCAAACAGGAAACTTCCAGGAGCCTTCTTCCATGTCTCACCTATTCCTCATCAGTGTAAAAGAGGTTCACCATCCCAACTGTGAGTACAGACGGCGTACAGACTCATTACAGGTGGCCTATAGCAGGGGACTGACAGAGGTAGAGGCTGCTATGCAGGTAGGTAAAGAGAAGTTTGGCTATCTAGTTCTCCCTGGCCTTTGTGACAGGCAAGCCTGGGGGGAGGAGAGACAGAGGAGACAGTGAACTCTTACTTTGTAGCCAGCAGAGGTGCTGGCCTTTAATTTAGTCTGGACAATGCAATTAGTTTTCATTATCCTTCCCAGTAGCATTCCCATCACACATTTTGAAACATGTTGGTATTTTCTAGGGCTGAATGCAACTTCACTATTGGGTCTACTTCAAAATCCTTGGGGCATTTTTTTTCTTCTTTTAGTGATCTTTTTATTCTCTTCCTGATACAAGTGGTTTTGTTCTTTCATTTAACAGAAATCACACCCATTTCTCTTGAAGAGTGACTTTAAGATAAAAAAGTCAAATTTTCAAATTTATCTCCCTCCCCAAAGGCTTCATTGCTACATATACTGATTCCTTGCATGTGGTTGTTTCTGGCATTATCCCTTGTACACACAGCTTCATTGATACATGCAGAAACCTTGTGCTCTGCTTGCTTTTGGCTACAGGAATGCAAATGCTACATATTCTGTGACTGTAGCTTGGATTTGCAGGCAGAAATGTTTATTTTCAAACACCCAACATGACCAAATAATTGGTCTGTGTCTAGTAGTAGAACTGTTTTATTTGTACTTGATTTACCTTTAAGAGAAGGAAATAACTTGTATATGCTGTGGTGTGTTGCTGAGTAAAGATTTTTTTCCTTACAACTAAGGACTGATAGAGTCATGGGCTCTTTTATGCCTTGAGCAAAAAAATGTATGTCTGCTTTGAGTTACTATACTGCAAATACCTAGTGCATTAATGGCCTTTCCATTTAATCTCTGATGTGCATTAAAATTAGCCTGAATATTTGAGTCTAATGGAAGGATTGGGTTTCTTAAACCAAGATGATGCTTTTTAGGTGTTTATTTTGTTGTTGTTTTTTAATTACACTTCTTGCTAAATTGTTCCACAATTCAGGACATCTTTTTGTGAGGCAAATACAGTAGTCTTTGTTTGGACACTGCTGAACTTTGAAGGAGTCTACACATGGATAAAGAATCTACCTCTTTTTGTTTATGTATAGGGCTTTATGGTTTGCTGTAATTTTGTCAGTTGCCCAGATATAAGTCCATTCTGAATGAGTAATTAAATAAGCAGAGCTTTATAGGGGCAAGCTGGAGATGAGAGCATCACCTTACGAAATGTGAGGTTCTGGATCCACATAACCCTGCAAGTTCCAAAATCATTGCTTGGAGGAAGCTCAGTGACATGAATACATCATGTCAAACTTTTAAATCATCCCCTGACAGTTAAATCCTTCAGGCTAGAATTGATGTTTATGGTTATTTTCCTTTTCTTGTGTTACTGTGCTGCCTTTGATTTGGGGAGTGTGTGTGTGATTATGTGATAATAGGTTTTGCTAATGTGAATTACGGACTGCTGCATTACTCCAGACTGGTAGATAAAGAGTTTTATACCATCCCATGTTTTAGCTTTTTTAATCTGTGCCAGATGTGAGAGGAGAAGTGAATTTTCAAATACTTTAATTAGTATTTCTCTTTTTGAAAACTTCACTTTTTCACCTTTTCTCTTTTGTAACCAGCTACATCACTTGTTTCAGTGAGTTCAAAAGCACACAGCTGCAACAATCTTGTAAAAAGTCTTCTTATGACCCCAGAATCACAGCTTTAAATTCTGTTTTCTCTTAGATCTGATTCTCCCCTCAACTTTTCCCACCCTGAATGTCTACAACTTGGTGTCTTTATAGCTAGAGAAGCTGTTGGTGTAGAAAAGAATTACGTCCACAGGTTTTTTTTTTAGGTCATAACTTTGGGGAAAACAACTACTTTTTTAAGTGGCCAAAGACGATGTTATGAGATAGGATAACTTTTGTGTTCAGGGAGAAGCTGAGCAGGATGGAATATTTTACTGGGCTGTAGAAAAAGTCTCATGAGCAGCAATGGCATGTGGATTGGCCAAAAGTAAATGAACCGTGGAGTTTTTGCCACCTTCCAGAAGCCCTGAGGCAGTTTGTATTTCTGTAATTGTCTTCGGATGTGATACTGTCCTCTTCACTAAAGAAAAGGGCCCAATGGCTCAGATCCATATGTGGATTGCCACGTCTCATATTCCTCTAGCCTCCATGTCTACAATCTGAGATTCAGGCCTGGGTTTTTTTGTTCATTTGTGTTAATCTGTTCATGAGGGATGAACCTGCATGAGGAGGATAAAACTCCTCCTTTAATCTGCTGTCCATAAGGAGTAACAATGCCAAATTTCAGTGTTGTAGTTCAAAAGGCCAGTTGAGTAACGAAAGCCCATAATGAGGATCTTCTGGTGACCCTCAGCGGAAGGGTCAAATTTGGGATTTCTCTTGTGCACACAGCTCAGAGGAGCCACAGTGGATGAGTTATGCACATCCGATTCTGGCTCTGTCAAATGACTGAAATTCATTGCTGCTCTGTTAAACGTCAGTGCTTTGTTTGAGAAGTAGAGAGTTTAAAAACTCAGCAAGAGCATTTTCAGTACATCATGTGTGCAGATTTTGAATCTGAGCTTTCTGAAAGCTGTGGTTATGTTGGGAAGTTTTTGCCCCTGGCTGAACTGCGCAGCCTCTTCCAGGAAAAGGTGTTACCTTGCTTACCCTCTCAGTTCCCAGAGGGCAGCTTTAGATGTGATGGTGAGGATACCAGCTCCAGTTTTTATAGAGCCAGCAGGGTGATGCATGGGAAGCACCCTGCAGCTTCCCTGTTTATTACATTTCTAGCAGCCGTTCCTGGCTGCTGTCAAGTTCTGAAGAGAAATGGACTTTTGGTCTGGCTGATTTATGGCTGGTTATGTATTCCCAGGCTCTGCTATGACTCACAGATGGAGTCTTATTTGCCCCAAAACCTCCATTCCCATCTTCTTCACCCAATAAGCAGTTACATTTGTGAGGACACCTGTGTTTGTAGCCTTGGATGATTAACACTATCATTGCAGGAAGAATTGTTGTCTTGTGTTTTTTGTGCTGGTCTAGCTTAGCTCCCATTCCTTTATAGACACGCTGCCTACCCATATGGCAGATCCTATTCCTTGTGTGTGTGGTAGTGCCCAAACTGTTAACATGTGGGCCTGGTATTTCATAAAATTTGTTAAGTGAATGTTGTCCTGTCCCTACAGAAGAGCGGGTCGTTCCCATTGAAGTCTGCCGTTCCAAACTGTCCAAGTACTTGCAGGGAGTTGTTTTCCGCTGTGATAAGTGTACCTTTACCTGCTCCAGCGATGAGAGCTTGCAGCAGCACATAGAGAAGCACAATGAACTGAAACCTTACAAATGCCAACTCTGCTACTATGAGACCAAACACACAGAGGAGCTGGATGCTCACCTACGAGATGAGCACAAGGTAACATCCAAATGGTTTTAATTTGTAGCAATCTACTCTTTGCAAATGCTATACTAGTTTACTTGCATGTCAACTCTGAGTAGCCAACTTGCCATTGGGGCTTTTTTCTCTCCCTCCCCAAATCTGGAAACTAATCCCATGTTGGGCTTCACTTTCTCTGTTTTCTATTATTTCTTTTTGTCTTTAGAAACTCAAAATTGAGGGTTTCTAGAGCTGTTCAGATTGATCAGAATTGGCAGACTGTTGTATGCAGAGTATGATTATCTGGAAAAAGGCACTTGTGTACGCTACGTTTACTTAAAGAGGGAAAAAAGAAGGTTGTGAAACAATATTAAGGTTCTGTGATTCGGCCTCTCTAAAAGGCAGAAGATTCCAAACATAAGATTGCTCTGGCAACTTCAGCAGCATGACGTGCCATGCATATTTTAATAACAAAGAAGGCAATACATTCCCGTTTACATTTAACAAGGGAAAGACTGCTTTGGAGTTTTTGTTGAGTGCCTGAGTGCAGACCTGATCCAGTCTTTGAGGAGTCATTAGAACCATTCATAGCTTTGAATTTCTGTAACTGTGAGCTGTGTAGCTGAGAGACACTTAAGTTATAGAACTGTGATGTGTTTTGGAGTATTTGTTAGAGTGCTTCCTTGTCACATTTCCAGGAGAGGCAGCTATATGCATCCACCCATTGGAGCTGAGGTGCCCAGGTCTTCCCTAAAAACTCACTCCTACTTCAT
>NW_009594193.1:0-5623 GCF_000690535.1 Cariama cristata | reverse complement strand
TTCCCTACAGCCAAATACATTTGTATTGGCAGCAGAAGTCCCAGCAAAACTTTTCATGCTTAAAAAATATTTGACTGTCTTATAAAAACAAACTGTAAACTTATGTTGGCCTGCTATACTTATCTGCCCTCTTCTTTATTACTTCTGGAGAATCTTCTGCAATTCACATGATACATGAGCTGCTCCATGCCTCTTCATCACCAGAGCAGGGCGCCTAGCATACCCAGGAGGCCCTATTCCTCATTCTTTTGACACAGTGCATCAGGCTGGGGAGATTATTCCCTTACTTAGCTCTCCCTTTCAATCTGGACCTGCAGTGATGGTGCCAGTAGTTTAGGGTTTCTTTTTCCAATTTCTCTTCGGTAAATCTGTCTCGCTAATTTGTGTCCAAGTTCTGAGCTCAGTTACCCAATTGATATATTGTACCTTAAAGACTTCTGTGCATGAGCTAAGTTGAATTAAGTGCCTTGCATCTGGTCTTGTTTGTTTAAATCTCAGTGGGTAACGTGTTAAGTCAGAGAACCTCATCACAGCTGTCTGTATGGAGTAGTGCTAGGAATCTGCACACCCCTGCATTTAGGATAGCTTGCTGCTTGGAGATATACTACAGTCTAATTCACATGCTCCTTAGGTTCATTCACATTCCCTTTCCCACAGAGGGATAGAAAATAGTCAGTGGGTGTTGATATTTCATTCAGCATCTTGCCGGAGGTGGTGTACTGCGCTCATTCCTCCGTCTCCATCCTCTCTGTCTCTGTGGCACAGTGCCTGTGCTGCTGGAGGGCTGTCTCTTTGCATGAAGATGAATCCAAAATCCTTCCCAGCAGCGATCAGTGAGCTCAGAGGGCGCTTGTCATCCAACAAGTATTAGCCCTAGTGTCCTGGTCGTGCTCCATGCTTTCCACCTCTGCCATAATCTGGACTGCTCCTCTGTGGTTTCTGTTGGAAGTGGTGGAGTTCCTGACTTCCGTGCCCTAAGCTGCTCTTTTCATACTGCCGCTGTGAGCTGATAAATAGCTGGTGCATTTCACCCTAAGGTTAGCTGAATTTGACTGGCGGGTGAAGTGTTCCCATTATAGTCTGTGTATCAGTTTGCAAAGCACTTTGCAGCCCTTCATAATGAAAATTAATCTGTTATTAATGAGTGAAAGTGTATGTGGCACACAGCAGCCATGTGCTTAGTAAAAGACCCATCCTTTCATGAATGAAGCTGAATGAACCAGTCACAAAGAATTTTCCTTCAGTGCAGGTGTGCAATAGCAGTGTGTGATCACAGCAGTTGAATGGTGCCATAAAAAGAGGATACAACTTAAAGTGTTTTACGTTTCCTGGAAATACTTTTTTTAATACATCAAAACTAGGAAGAAATGAGGGGGGGTTACTGAATGTCACTAATTTTTGAAAACCAAAAATGAGAAATGCAGAATAAACAGCAACAGAAGAATCACTATCCATGAAAAGAAATGAGCGTTCATTTGATTAGGTGACTGCATGTCACTTCGTGTGGCAAGCTTTGGGGTGTACTCAATTTTTGTTTGCATATATGATGATTTTTCTCATTAGCTGATGATTGTGCTGATTGCTGACAAAAGTGTTTCTTTCAAAGGTGAGTCGTAATTTTGAGCTGGTTGGACGGGTTAACTTGGACCAGTTGGAACAGATGAAGGGGAAAACTGAGAGCTCCAGCAGTGATGAAGAAGAAAAAGAAGAAGAGTTAAGTCCCAAGACTGAGGAGAGAGGTTAGTGCCGCTCTTTTTTTTTGGGGGGGGGGGGGGTGGGGGGCACTGCAGCATGCCCCACCAGTCACACCAAGCAAGGTCAGGTGTTGACTCTACAGCACATTCCTGTAGAGCCATGCAGGCATGGTGGCAGGAGCAGAATGGGCATTTTGTGGAGACGCTGCTCCTAGGGGAATCTCATGTTTCTAATCCTTATTACCAGTTTTCTGTCTATTAAGAAAATACATACTATGAGAAAACACAGATAGCATCTGCGACTTACCTGCTTATGCAGATAAAATCTACAAGGACTTGGAAAACAATGTAAGTGGAGTATTGTAGTAGTCTGTCAGATTTTCTGTTTTGGTAACCAGTTTTCAACTTTTCACTCGGCATTGTTCAAGCGAGGCATGAAGGGGTCATGGCCAAACTTTTTTATGGGCTATTATTAACTCTGTGCCCAGCATTCCTTGTGAAACAGTCCTGTTGCAGTTGCTGCAGTTGGCAGCTCTGGAGCCAGGGTAGTTCCATGCCTCACCTGTACCATTGTGTATTTAAATATGTGCCTAAGTCAAAGACTAATCCCACTGACTTCAGCAAGACTATGCCATGTGCTTGCTAATGCTTTTGGTTTGATCGAAGTTAGATCAGCAGGGAAAAAGTAAGTTCTCTGTAAATTGAACTAATGGTTTCTTGTCCTTCCTCTCCAACAACCTTTCCCCATGAAAACCAGGTTATTACAGTACTTGGTGTAAACTGTGTGTTATCTAGTCTCCTCTGGTGCAGAATACATCAGTCAAATGCAATATGTTCGCCACTCTCTAACATCTTTGGCCCTGTGATATCTGAATGTCAGGTTCCTGGGGTCACCCACCCTTTTGATGCTGATGACCACAGTTAGCCAAGTTCTGTGTACTTTGATTAAAGGTATGCCACCATGTTTACCTTTTTCCTCCTGAATTTTCAGCTTTCAAACTCACTCATTTGTTGTTCACAAAAGAAAATGTGTCTCTCTACAACTTTTCAGATGTTGAAAAACTCTGGGTTCTGGATTCCTAGGTTGTTTACAGAACAGGGTGGGCTCAGATCATGGTTCTTACCATTTAATAGCAAGACCCCAGAGTCTTGGCTTTTATTTAGTGTCCCTGCAGCATAAATTTGGTCTGCACTTATCACCAGCACTTCACTTCAAGTGTGATTAGTGATAGCTTTTATTTAAATGACAAAGGAGGTGAGTTGGATAGGAAACCATTTATGTTTTAATGAAAAATATTCTTCAGAAGACCTTAGGTGGAGCAGTAGAAAAATCAGAGGAGGACCTAAAGGGATGTTTGTTCTATATGTATTTCAAAGTTCAACATTAGTAACTCATGTGGAAACATGCTTGGATGTCTGTTCGGGGACAGCTTTGACCCTCGGAGCTTCATGGCTGGAGCAATGGTTGTGTAATGATTTGACTGAAGGACCAGCTCACCTTAGCTGCAGATGTAGCAGGCTGATTAATGTTTTGTATAGATCCACAGCTAGCAAGGGATGAAGAGTCATGCTGTCCTTGTGAGGATTACCTTAGCATTACATACAAGCACAGGTGCTCAAGTGACCTTGGAAGCCATGGTATCTAGACCAAAGAGAAGACGATGCTATCTGCCAAGCCTTACAAATCCCTGTAAACGCACCATGGGGAGGAGGACAGCCCTAGGTGAAGTTCATTGTTTAAAATGGCTTTAGGTTACACTGTGAAAATGTAAAAATACCACCTTCTAAGCTAGAGGTTTAAATTTGCATAGATAATAAATAAGTGTTATCCCCATGTTTCATGTGATCAACAGTTAAGCAAGGGATAATGTCTTAATAATTCTAATTTTTATTTTGTACTTTTTTCACCTGTGTATATGTTTTTTTAACCTGTGACTGACTAGAATGATTTCTGCATGCTTGTTCAGATGACTAGTCTAAAAAAATCATGCATATTTCCAAGTTTGTTTTGCAGCTCTTCTTTCCTGACTGGCCTGTGGGGTCAATGTTTCACCATTGTTATTTTTTCTCCTTTTTAATCTGTTACCATTTGTAATATATTATACTAAAATAAGTAGAAAATGCAGAAAACCCTTATGCCTACTACAGCAAGGGTATTTAGAAAAGATCCAGTTGTATTGACAGTATTTTTCTAGACAGGTTGTGGATTACCACTCTAAGTTGCAAGATGCAAGGTACAGTTTCCAAAAATGTCTCAGTGAGACAGGAACTTAAGGCGTGGTTGGATGCTGATTTGCATGCTGACATCTCCCTATGGATTTTCAGAAGATGGTTCTAACACAGAAATGGTTTGCTCTGTTAGCAGAGGACCAGACCTATGGTTTTAAATATAGCCTGTCACAGTGGCTAATGCTGTCACAGCTTTCAAACCACATCAGACTGTGTAATCCTGTATGCCACTTGGGTACTTTTGACAATTCTAGCCTTTGTGGTGTTAGCAGGAAGTGGGATTTGCTGAGAGTGCCTCTGTGTGCTCTAACTATCTGGAAGCAAATGCTGTCTGAACCCTCTGAAGTCTGAAGACTTTGGCAGAACCAGGATTTCTTCCCGTGAGCCAAACAGCTGCCTAGATTGGCCAGTTTGACTTCAGGCTGGTATGTGCAGTACTGAAGGGACAAAGGAGAGTGTGTTGCTTCTCCAAATGGGCTGTTGGACAGTGGACCAAAAAAGGGCTTATTGTCCATGTGAACAGGCAGAGCTGGGCAGCAGAGCTCAGCCGAGCTGAACTGCTATCTTGGATGGGAAAGGGAGGGAGTCATCGGGTGCTGGTAAAGGATAGTATAAAATATATTGACCTGGAGGAAGAAGATAAGGGGAGAAAAAGAGGCATACACCATTGAAAGAACAGCTCCCCTGGTAGGGACTGCATCCCAGAGGGTCTGTCTGGTCTGTCTTTACTGAGTTTTATGTCTTGGTCTTAGCAGAAACTGGAATCAAGAGACGTATTTCCACAGTAGACAACGATAAATGTCCATGAGTGCTTGTATGTGTGATGCAGGAAAGCTGCAGAGAGGTCAGGTGTCTGTGCAGTCTGTTACCTGTCTTCTGCAGGACCCAGAGAAGAGCAGCTTCTGATACTGCTCCAGGGAAGCAGTCTAAATTCACAGCCCTAGAAGCAAAACTGGTTGGGAAATAGGGTGAACAAGATAGCATTTTCTGAAGAGGTGATAGATTTACTAGAATAGCACTTGCCAGTCTTAATGGGAGTTGCAAGTATAAATCAACTGGTTTGAGTTGGAAGGGATGTTTAAAGATCATACGATCCAACCAACCTGCCATGGGCAGAGGCATCTTTCACTAGATCGGGTTGCTTAAAGCCCCATCCAGCCTGGCCTTGAACACTCCTAATGATGGGGCATTCACAGTTTCTCTAGGCAACCTGTTCCAGTGTCTAACACCCTCATCTTAAAAAATTTCTTCCATCTGTCCAATCTAAACCTTACCCCTTATCCTGTCACCACAGGCCCTGGTGAAAAGTCTCTATCCATCTTTCTCATAAGCCTCCTTTAAGAATTGAAAGGCTGGAACAAGGTCTCCCTGGAGCCTTCTCTTCTCTAGGCTGAACAACCCCAACTCCTCCCTATTTCAACAGAACAGCCTTTATGTTGCGTATCTCCTCTCTGCAGAGGCCCAGAATAAACTTCCTATTGTGTACTATACGGTAGGTATGTTCTTGTACAGAACAGCAGCATTTGCCTCTAAAACTTTTACCCTCCATATATATTTCTCCTTGTACCATGACTAGTCTGTGTGTTTCAGTGTGTTTATAAATTTGTACCACACATAAGGTATTAAAATCCAGATGTAAACTGACCTAATCGCATTGACTTACTTTCTGGTGTTCCTCTTGACACACCACCTTGCTTTAG
>NW_009594192.1:2605-2812 GCF_000690535.1 Cariama cristata | reverse complement strand
CATGTGCAAACCCCCCCCCGTTTCGGTACAACCCCTCCCCGTGCCTGGGCAAAACTTGCTGGTGCAAAGCACCGTGGGCGTGCAAAGCACCGTGGGCGTGCAAACCCCCCGTGCAGGCGGTGATTCCTCCTAAGGCCCCACAGCTGCTTCTGCAGGACCAGTACCAGACCAGTACCAACTGGTACCAGTACTGGACCCGTTACAGCA
>NW_009594192.1:0-2411 GCF_000690535.1 Cariama cristata | reverse complement strand
AGTACAGCTCCTCCATACCAGTACCAGTAGGTACATGTACTGCACCAGTACCATCTAGCCCATACCAGTACCAGACCAGTATCAGCTGGTACCAGTACCAGCTCCCCACAACTGTACCGTAGCTGCTTCTGCAGAACCAGTACCAGACCAGTTCGAACTGGTACCAGTACTGGACCGGTTCCAGCACCCCACAGCCACCCCATAGCTCTCCCATAGCTGCTTCTTGAGTCCATGTAAGGGTAGAAATCCAGTACAGCTGCTCCATACCAGTCCCGGATGGTACCAGTACTGGACCGGTTCCAGCACCCCACAGCCACCCCATAGCTCTCCCATAGCTGCTTCTGCAGGACCAGTACTAACTGGTACCAGTACCGGACCAGTACAGCTGCTCCATACCAGTCCCGGATGGTACCAGTACTGGACCAGTACCATCTAGCCCATACCAGTGTCAGACCAGTACCAGCTGCCCACAGTTGCCCCATAGCTGCTTCTGTAAAACCAGTACAGGACCAGTACCAACTGGTAATTTTTTTAGCCCCCCCAGAGCGGCCCTATAGCTGCTTCTGCTGGACCAGTACCAGTACTGGGACCGGTACCAGACCAGTACAGGCACCCCACGGCTGCCCCATAGCTGCTTCTGCAGGACCTGTACCAGAGCAGTACTAACTGGTACCAGTACGAGATGAGTACAGCAGCTCCATACCAGTACTGGACCGGTACCAGCCAGCCCATACCAGTACCAGACCAGTACCAGCTGGCACCAGTACCGGACCAGTACCAGACCAGTAAAGGCACCCCACAGCTGCTTCTGCAGGACCACAACAGGACCAGTACTAACTGGTACCAGTACTGGACTAGTACAGCTGCTCCATACCAGTACCAGTAGGTACATGTACTGGACCAATCCCAGGACCAGACCAGTATCAGCTGGTACCAGTACCAGCTCCCCACAGCCGCCCCACAGCTGCTTCTGTAGAACCAGTACCGGTCCAGTTCCAACTGGTACCAGTACTGGACCAGTTCCGGCACCCAGCAGCCGCCCCATAGCTGCCCTATAGATGCTTCTGCTGGACCAGTACCAGTACTGGACCAGTGCCGGACCAGTGCCAGCTGCCACCTACCAGTACCAGACCAGTACCAGCTGGCACCAGTACCAGCTCCCCACAGCTGCTTCTGCAGGACCAGTACCAGACCAGTTCCAACTGGTACCAGTACTGGACCTGTTCCAGCACCCCACAGCCACCCCACAGCTGCTTCTGCAGGACCAGTACAGGACCAGTACTAACTAGCACCAGTACCGGACCAGTACAGCTGCTCCAGACCAGTACCAGTTGGTACATGTCCTGGACCAGTACCAGCTAGCCCATCCCAGTACCAGACCAGTACCAGCTGGCACTGGCACCAGCTCCCCACAGCCACCCAATAGCTGCTTCTATAGAACCAGTAACAGACCAGTACCAACTGGTACCAGTACTGGAACAGTTCTGGCACCCCACAGCCGCCCCATAGCTGCCCTATAGCTGCTTCTACTGGACCAGTACCAGACCAGTACAGGCACCCCACAGCTGCCCTATAGATGCTTCTGCTGGACCAGTACCAGACCAGTACAGGCACCCCACAGCTGCCCTATAGATGCTTCTGCTGGACCAGTACCAGACCAGTACAGGCACCCCACAGCTGCCCTATAGATGCTTCTGCTGGACCAGTACCAGACCAGTACAGTTGCTTCATACCAGTATCAGCTGGTACCAGTACTGGACCAGTACCAACGGCCACCCCAAAGCTGCCCCATAGCTGCTTCTACTGGACCAGTACCAGTACTGGGACCAGTACAGGCACCCCACAGCTCCCCCATAGCTGCTTCTGCAGGACCCGTACCAGACCGGTACTAACTGGTACCAGTACTGGACGTGTACAGCTGCCCTGGACCAGTACCAGGTGGTACCAGTATCGGACCAGTACAGCTGCTCCATACCAGTACCAGCTGCCCCATACCAGTACCAGACCAGTACCAGCTGGTACCAGTACTGGACCAGTTCCGCCACCCCACAGCCGCCCCATAGCTGCCCTATAGCTGCTTCTGCTGGACCAGTACCAGTACCGGACGAGTACAGGCACCCCACAGCTGCCCCATAGCTGCTTCTGCAGAACCAGTACAAACTGGTACTAGTACCAGACCAGTACAGCTGCTCCATGCCAGTACCAGACCAGTACCAGACCAGTATCAGCACCCCACAGCCACCCCATAGATTCTTCTGCAGGACCAGTACTGGACCAACCAGTACAGATGCTTGATACCAGTACCAGACCAGTAACAGCTCCTTCATACCAGTACCAGACCAGTACCAACTGGTACCAATACGGGAGCAGTTCCGGTACCCCACAGACGCCCCATACCTGCCCTATCGCTG
>NW_009594191.1:58429-62335 GCF_000690535.1 Cariama cristata | reverse complement strand
ATAATATATTAATACAATAATAATACAATAGATTAATACAATAATAATTGTATTATTATTACAATATATTACAGCCATTTAGTATAGAGACATACTGCTTAATGGAAGTTAAGATTTTGTCCTGTGTTATAAGACTTGACTCAAAGTTGGATGTGTAGAAGCTGGGTTTAATTTGGAGTTTGATTCACTTACATCATGTGTGAATTATTATGTGAATTTGTGCAACTGTTTCCCTGTGTGATGCTTAGGAAGTCTCTGAAGGACTTATGATATGAAGAATAAGTACAAATATATTGTTTTCCCTTCTTAATCTGTCTTGTGACAGGATTCTGCTGGTTCTTTTAAAACCTTTGAAGCTTTCAATGAGAGAAGCAATCCCAACATTTATTCCCTTTGTAATCTACTATATAATGGGCATTGGTTATTGATTTGTTGGGTACTATCTCAGTGCATGCAGTGAGGGGAAACATCTTTGGTGTACCTTGCTTCAACTCCAGGAAAAGGATCACAATCCTCAGGCACTATTATGGTAAAGAATTGCAGTGAGCTATCTATTAGGAACTGAACATTACAGAAGACAGAATTAGACTGCCTCTATCCATTTGATGTTTATTACTGTCATACTTAGAACTGCATCCTTGTGTAAAGATTTAGAAATATGTCCCGTGCTTCAAGGGTTTTCATTTAATCAGCAGTCGCTTCACTTGAGGATGCATCATTTTTTGAAGGCCTTGTTGCCAATACAAGGGTTTTATTGACTGGTGGTTTGGGTTTCTCCTTCTCTCAAAGGAAATCTGAAGAAGCATCCATAACATAGAAGGGACTCAGTGAATATATACAATAGAAAAGTGAATATGAAGAGAAAGAATGACTGTTTGTTGAATCCAGTCCTTTGAAAAGTTAAGTCTTGTTTAACCTCCTCAGTAGAAAGAAACGTCTAAAAAATAATCTATTTCATACGAATTAAGGAAGCTGAGCATTACTGCAGCAACTTAAGAAAAACCTCTTGACTTCCTGGAAACTGAAAGAGGTTTTTTTGAAGAAGTAATTGTCTCTGACATCACGAAACTGCATAGTGAGTTTGCGAGTGGTTAGTTTGGGGTAACAGAGGAAGCAACTCCTTCACAGATAAGCAGGCAATGCGATGTATGTGCCTAGTTATTCTCCTTTTTGGTGCAAGTTTTGCTGAGAAATTCTTTTGCAGATAGATAACACTTATTTTGCTTTCCAGAGAGGGACACATGCTGTTTCATAAGGATACGCCTGATTTCCAGAAATAACCATGTTTTTGTGGCTTAAACTCTTAGCATTTGCTGTTGCATTTCTGAGACAGGATGCTTTTGTCAAAGGTAGGTAGCAATTGATATTTCTTTCTCTTATTTTGATCCCTGAATGTCCTCTGTAGAAGTAAAACAAATGAAAAGCTTTGCGAAGTGGAGAAATAACATCTTTGTTCAGAAACTAGAATACAATTGTATGCAATAGTGTCAGAACCTAGATTAGGAAGATTGACGCATAATGTACAAGGCTAAAATGTCTTCCGCGTGGTTATACATGACAGTGATACAAACCGTTTAAAAAAGAAAAAAGTAAGATTTGTAGTTGTATTTGAAAAAGAATATATTTAGATCTCTTATGTGAACCTGTTCAATACAGCCCTTATGTTTGGTTTAATCTCACGATGCAGTACTTTTTTCTCTGTGTTTAAATCTTTCATGAAAAAAGTCTTCCTATCCATTTTAGCCACTCCCTAATCTCAGAATCTTCTTACAGTTCCTCAAATTTTGATTTTTACTGTAGTGGGGTTAGTAAAAAGGAATCTAAACGTTGTAAGTTAATCTCTATAGTTGGGAAATCACTTATTTTATATTAATTTTATAAAATATAAATTATTTATTTTATAAAAATGGCTTCTTAAAGAGCCTTCAAAATTTTTAGTTGTCTGTTTAATTACCCCACTGCAGGTGAATCTGTCGCTTGACTTTTTTAATTTTAAAAAGAAAGATAGAACCTAAAGGGTTGATCTTGCAAAACATACTAGATATGATGGATAATGTGTATAGCAAGAAAAGCAATAATTTTGAGATAACACTTTATATAAAGACAAAAATGGATCTATGTTTAAGAAAATATTTTCTTGAAAGGACATGTGGCATTCTACGTGTATGTACCTTCCATCAGTTTAGCTAGTTAATGTGATTTGGGATAGCTGATGGCAGACATAAAAGCATTTCTCCAAAGTAATGTTCAGCCTAAAAAGTGGCTTGAAACATATACTCTGAAATGGCAGAAAATTATATGCAGGGCTGAAACCTCTTTTCACATACCTTGAATTTCTACATGCTTCTATCCTAATGTCACTATAGTAACTCCAGGTTTATACTGATGTAAGCAAGAAAATGGTCTGCCTTTAGTTGATAACAAGCTAAGAAGAGCATTTGAAGCCTGAGCATTAGTTCTCTTGTCCTTCAAAGTCTCTGAAGAGAGGCAGCCGTGAATAAATCTGGTTGTGGTAGCTGTTGGATATTATAAGAAAACAAGTGAGTGCTGTACTGTAGAGGGAAAGAACAAAATATCTTGCTTTTCCTGTCCTTTTTTTTTTTTTTTTTTAAAAAAAATCTGCTGTCCTATTTCCCATTTTATGTCTTTCTGAGACTTCCCACTGCTCTCTTTTCTCCAGAAAGGGCAGGTTACTGTCTGTCTCAGCTACCTCCACAGTCAGTTGGTGTGTTAGCTAACAGAGAGGGCTGGAAGACAGAAAGAGGGGTAGCAGTATTGTATTTCAAGTTATAGTTATTTTCTCTGTCCACACACAGTAGTCTAGCTCGAGCCAGTTCCTCTCTACATACTTTTGCTAAACAGAAGAGCCTCACAGAAATGATGTTTTAACTCCTCTCTAGTACACTTAAAGCAGTTAACTGTCTCATGCTGTAGTATCAAGTACTCAACCTCACAGACCTTGTTTTCACCATGTAGTTTGGCACAGAGATTGAATCTCCGGTCAGGGTGACAGAACCATTATACTTCATCTTTGCTGTGTAGATTACTCTGCCTCATAGCTATGCGTGACTGGGCGGTCTTCTAGGGAGGAAGTTGTTAACGGAGGAGCAACATTTGGAAAAGGTGGTGTAGGCTTTGGTTTTACGGCAAGAACAATTTTCAGGCACTTGTTAGTAAGTGTTGGGTGGGCTTTGGGACTACTTCTGTTATTATTATTATTCTCCAAAAGCCTATTGTACCTAGTGATTTTGAAGACCTAGCAGGAGAAATTTTAAGGTTGTCCAACTTCCACCACAAGCACAGACATGCTATGAAACATCTCCAACTTCCTGTAATCACAAAGCCACTTTTAAGAGCATCAAACTACATTAAAACAAAACAAAACAAAGTTAGGAATATCTAGAGCCTGCACAAAGGCCTTTTCACTGTGTAAATCCCTCAAATAAAAGGCGTGTATCCAGCTGGTTGTCCTGGTAAGAAATAGATGAGTAATGGTATTTGTGGATGTAGCTATACATACCAATATATGGTACCAATAAGAGCCTGATCTGTTCTTGTAAACATCCCATTAAATTCATCAGGTTTTTGTGCACTATTTGTTAGTCTTTCATCTCTATCTTCATGGAATAACTAGCTTTACTAAAATCCTTAGTTGCCCTATGTGTGCGTCTTAAAATCTTCAGACTGATAAAATAACACTTTTGAATATCTAGGCTGACTTCTCAATCAAAAAAGTTATGCTAACATACCTGATACAATGTATCAATGCCTGTTTATGCAAAAAAAAAAACCCCAAACAAACAAAAACCCACAAGAAACACACAAAAAAACCCAACAAGAAAACCCCAAAACAATGCAATAAAAAAAAACCCAAAACCAAAAAACCCAACCTCAATACCCTGTTGT
>NW_009594191.1:46683-58400 GCF_000690535.1 Cariama cristata | reverse complement strand
CCCAATCCATTTAGAAAAAAGAAAAAGAAATGCTTGCAGGGCAAGTACTTTTTTTCCATTAGATCATTATTTCAGGTTCTTCTCCCACCCTCCACAGAAGTATTAGCAATTTGACAGCTTTCAAAAGCCTTCACCCACTTCTGAGACACTTCCTTTATTTCAGGAAACTGAATAATGTCTTGATAGTTTTGGGTGTGACCTTTTTTATTTTCCAAGTTAAAAGTACCAAGCTTTGGCAGGCACACTCTGCTGGTTTTGGCTGGGATTGAGCTCGTTTTCTTCATAGTAGCTAGTATGGGACTATGTTTTGGATTTGTGCTGAAAATACTGTTGATAATACAGGGATGTTTTCATTATTCCGTACCATTTACGTCATGCTCAGGTACCACACTATCCAATACGACCTCATTAATCATTCCTCCTTCTCATCTGTTGATACAATACACAGATATAATTCCCTTAGTCTGTCCCCTATCATCCCCTTAGGGACCACCCCTGTAAAATGTCTTTAAAATGTCCACAAATGTACATTAAGTTAATTTAGTTGATGACTTTGGGCTCCATCTGTTATGGTGGTCCCTCAGGACAGGAGAGGCGGTTTGTTGTGTGGTTCTTGGGCACCAAAGCCAGCTCAGGTGAGGTCACTGCTGCACTTGCACTGCTTCTTGTAAGGCATGTCCTCCATTGGTTCAGGTGGTTTCTGCTATAGTAATTCCCATAACATGCAACTCAAATAATGAGTTACAACAATTTAAAGGTATTTCCATTGCACTTTCCACCCCTGGTCCCGTTGGACCAGACCACAGGGTTCATTGCAATGTTCTTGCCCCTATTCTGTCTTGGACTTATCCACAGACTGCAGTCCCTTAGGGTTGTACCTGCTCCAAATGGAGCCTTATCTATGAGCCACAGCCTCTATGCTACAGCATAGGTTTATCTACAGCCACAGTTGCTTTGAGGTGCACCCATTCCAGCATGGCCTTATCCATGGGCCACAATGCCTTCAGAGATATACCTGCTTCAGTGTGGACTTACCCACAGCCACAGTCCCTTCAGAAGTAAACCTGCTCCAACATGGCCTTACCCATGGCTGCAGCCTCTCCAGGGGTGTACCTGCTCTGTTGTGGGCTTATCCATGGCAACACACTTTGAGGTGCTCCAGCATGACCTCATGCACAGCCACTGATGCTTCAAGGAGTATCTGCTGCAGCATGGACTTATCCACAGTCACAGATGCTTTGAAGTGTACCTTCTCCAGCATGGACTTATCCTTGGGCCACAATCCCTTCAGAGGTATACCTGCTGCAGCACAGACATAACCACGGCCACAGATGCCTCAAGATTGTACCTGCTCTGATGTGGACTTATTCATTCATGGCCACAGATGCTTCGGGGTGTCGCACTCCTGTGTGGACTCATCCACAGGTCACGGTCCCTTCGACTTGAGTCCACACTGGAGTTCCAGCATTTCTGGTACAGCAGCACAGTGACAGCAGCAATGCCCTGGCCATCTGCTAGCCCAGGCTCGTTGCCATTGCTGTTACCAAAATGTTCCCAGGCACAGAAGAGTAAGATCACAAGCAGTACAGCAAGCAGCAAAAGCAAAAAGCAGCTACTAACGCACACTACACTCTAATACACGGTAAGGTGAGCAAGCCTCATGGCAAGCACAGAAGCCTGCCCATTAACAGTTAAACAGCAATAACAGCTATAAATTCAATCTAGTACATTCCAATCAAATCTACCGTTATCTCAAACCCTTCAAGCCCCACGTGTGGCACCAAAAAAGTCTGTCATGGTTTAACCACAGCTGGCAATTAAGCCCCAGGCAGCCACTCGTTCACCCCTCCTGATGGGATGAGGAAGAAGATTGGAAGAGTAAAGGTGAGAAAACTCATAGATTGAGATAAAGACAGTTTAATAGGTAATACAAAAGCTGTGCATGCAACCAAAGCAAAACAAGGAATTCATTCCCCACTTCCTATCAGCAGGCAGGTGTTCAGCCATCTCCAGGAAAGCAGGGCTCCATCACATGTAGTGGTTGCTTAGGAAGACAAACACCATCACTCTGAACATCCCCCCACCTCCTCCTCCTTCCTCCAGCTTTATATGCTGAACATGATGTCACATGGTATGGAATATCCCTTGGGTCAGTTGGGGTCAACTGTCCCAGCTGTGTCCCCTCCCAACTCCGTGTGCACCCCCAGCCCACTCGTTGGCAGGGTGGTGGTGTGAGAAGCAGAAAAGGCCTTAACTCTAAGTCCTGCTCAGCAGTAACAAAAACATCCCTGTAAACATCAATGCTGTTTTCAGCACAAATACAAAACCTAGCCCCATGCTAGCTACTGTGAAGAAAATTAACTCTCTCCCAGCCAAAACCAGCACACATGAAATCTGTGAAAAGCTTTTTCACAGATTGGTATATCCCTTTGGAAAGAGTCTGGCAGACCTAATTTTTAAGTAGCAGAACTTAGTAATGTTGGCTTATTTTATGTGTAGGATAAAGGATATGGGGAATTGCTCTGGCTGGAGGGTAGGTATTAAGGTAGAAGAAAGTGAAGTGAAGGCTTTAAAGCACCGCCTCTGAAGTTTTCCTCTTAAGGATGCCCCACTGCAGGTTCTGTTTAGGACTGTATATTTTTTTTTTTTTTTTTTAGGGGTGCACTTAAGGCTTTCTGAAATACACATCCCAGAGTCCTGCGCTCAGGGACCTCTTAATCATTTGAAACAAATGGCCTACTTTTCACATGTTGTACAGTTCCAATACTTCATTCAAAACCGAGACAGACAGTTTGTGTATGCATGGAGGTGCAGGCAGTCCTGCTCGCTTCCTGGGCTGGCCAGATGTAAGCCACTTCTAAACTGGAAGCCGTTCAGTTTCATTATAGTGGTGTACCTAAGCCACCAGCAGGACACAAGTTAATCGGAGCACAGCAGCACGCTAGCATAGCTACCTGGTTTCTGGACCAGAATTAGCTACTGATTTGGACCAAACATGTAATTTTCTTTACCCATTCACCTAGACCTGCACAAACATAACCAGCAGCTGGCTGGGTTGTTGATGTGGTATATGGATTATAACTGCAGACAGGGCGAGAGACATTGGTTCTGGACTAATGGGTCTTTCTTACATGGTATGGAAAAGACATTTCTTAGTCATTCTGTATTCACTCACATCAGTATATTGACATACTGAGGATGTTTTACCAGCATAGACCTAAAGCCGCAGAACTGCCATGCAGAGACCAGTTCTAAAGAAAACCCAGCCCTCGGTGGTGTGGTATGTTGGAACCACTTCCTTTAGTTTTAGTTATAACTTGGTGAACTTACATTTATATAGTTAGGTTCCGAAAAAACAAATCAACAGTGAGTGGGTTAGAAACATTGCATATAAAATGAGATAAGGCAGAAGAAGTGGGGAGAGGAAACAGGATGAAGTGACTTTTAAAAATGTTCCTAGTATCAGGAATCAAGCTCTGTTTTTCTGACACCTGTGACCTACCTGCAGAACTGCCGGCCTCCCTGGGAGCATGTGTATGCATTAAACAAGTAGGTAGTCACCACACTGAAATTGTGAATGCATTGTATATAGTGCATGAAAATTATCATGTTTTCTTTTGCTGTGCAGCTGCATTGTGGTATATATTGTACCATGCTGGGAGCAAGAAAAGAAGAACAGCAGGCCATGAAAATGTTCTGTCCTCTTTTTACATTCTTGATCTAGTTTTAAAAGTTAATATTCATAAGCATACATCTGGCCCACCAGGAAGGCAGAGCAATTAACCCACAATGAACCCTCTGCTGTCATGGCTTGACTTCTGTCCGTACTCATTCAGCTACCTCGTTTAGAGTTAGCTCGAGTGTCTCTGCATTACCCCATGCTTTGCAGCACAGGCTTGCCATGAGTCTTGCCACTGTCATTCCCCTTCATTTGGGTGGTTGTTCTTCCCATGCTGCCAGCCCTGGAGTTGAGGACCATAGAGGAACGCATCATGGGGATGGCTGTAGAGATGATACTTGAGACAGCAGAGGAATGAGAGGCACCGCAGGAAACTGTCATGTCCTGGGCAAGGCTTGCTAGCATGAGTTCAGCTCTTTGTGGCTGTGAGTGAATTCCTTTCAAACCCTAGCAAGAACATGTGCATTACAGGAATGTGACAGCTGAGATAGAGTTGGACTGGATGTCTGTGTGCTGCTCGAGACAGGCATGCCCTTTGAGCTGGCTGCTGGGGCCGTGACTGCTAGCCCTGCCTGGGAGACAGCGATTGTCCCTGAGCTCTGCTGCTTTCTGCATTGTGTGAAGATGTCCATTGTTCACATTTATTAACCTTTAGTTGTATATAACTAGAAATCAAGCAGTTATTTATTTCAGGCAAACTTATGAAGTACAGAACGATCAATAGATTTTGAGGGGGAATAGTTTACTCCCTTCAAAGCTCAGTTTAGGCCCTGAAGCACCTGTGTGCCAAAAATGGTAAAAAGCGTCAAAACTCTGACTTCCTTCTGTAAATATCAAGATTAAAATAACAGATACAGTTGCAATAGCTGAGTTTTTTTTTTCCCCTGCAACTTTACTGTTCTCAGACTGTTGTACTGTGTGTCCTGCTGTATTTCCAGGCTATCCATACACTTCCAAACAGATCTTGTTCACTGGTGTTTCAGTAACTGTTACAGCATTTTATCTATTTCCAGGCTTCTTTCCCTTTCAAGTAAAGCAGTTTGGGGCCTTCAGTGCCAGAATTTTAGAAACTAGCTGTGAGCACTTCAGTGCCAGCTTATATTATCCATAGCTATCAGGATCCACTTCTTTTCTTTTATACCACTACTTTGCGATACTGTTCTTCCAGTTATTCCCTGTGTGCCAGTGCCTCCTCAGCTAGCCTGCATGCTTAGGTTTCTATTCTCTAGTTTCAAAGACTTCTCTTGCAATCTGTCTGTTCTTCATTCATAATCCCACCACCCTGCACAGAGCTCTAGAGGTGTCTTTTGTTGTGCATGAATGACTTTTTTCTGTTGTTGCAAAAATGTGGACTCTGTGGAGCAATATTTTTAATTGCCTTTTGACATACATTTTTTCCTGACAAAAAAAGAAATAATCAAACTAGCTGTCTAATAGAAAAATGAAGCCATACAATGAAGCTTTCTGTATAACACATAAGGAAATAATTTATTAAATGAAGCATGTACGTCCTATATGAGCTGAAAGATTTTACACCCAGGGAAATGTAGTACAATGCAGAGCCTCAGCTGAGATGGTACAAAAATATATGGCTAGTAAAGCCTTTCCAGGTTATCATATACATTGCAGAAGATGTGAATGGAATGTTTAAGGTAGTGTTAGACCTTGAACTGTTTCTGGATGCTTTTGAGTTAAGATATATGCAGGTGGAAAAAAGGGTAAGATAAATGTCAGAGCATAGTCAAGCTTCTAGAATAAGATCTAAGAGACAGAAGACAGCTGCAGTCTAGGCTATCTCAGAAACTCATGGTGTGAAGTGTTAAGTCATTTTCATTTCTCCAGATCTCGGTTTCATCATCCGTTAAGCTGAAGGTAGTAACGCTTACCTTGTTGCAAAATGTAGAGTCATAATTGCTTAAATATTCTGAGGGATGCTTGTCTCTTGCAACCTGTAAACTACCACAAATTAATTTGAAGAAACTGGTTGTGCATGAGGGTATTTTGAATAGCGTATCTGAGCGAAGAAAGTGAAAAGTATGAAACAAATTACTTGTGCATAAATTTCAACCTTGTTCTTGGTCCTAAAGCACAGGTGGTGTCAATGGGGAGCAGATACTTTTGTGCTGAGTAAGAACAACCCATACTGTGCTTAACTTCAGCAAATCTGTAATTCTTTAAAACATGCTTACATCAACTGTAGTCTCCATTTCAACCAATGTTGCATGAAATAACTGAAGTTGGTCAATGAGCCCGTGTGAGACACAAGAACAGGACTGCCAGCTTTTTACTTCCTGTGTCTGCGGATGAGATGAGAAGGTGTGCTAAATGGACCATAGCTGCAAAGGGCTTCATGTTACAAAGCATCCTTCACACTTAGGGGTAAATACAGTAGTAAGCCTGTCTAGTAAATTAGGTGTTTTAGGAGTCTCAGTGGTAGCATTTATAAACGTAAACCAACTGTTCTACAGAAATGCAGGCCAAGCTGACTCTGTCAGCATATAATTTAAAATCGTATGCTCGCATAATCAAAGGAAAGATGACCAATGTTGCTACTGCATCAAGTTAGTTAACGTTCTTGAGATAGACCTCTGATGTCTAAAATGAATGCAAAATCACACGCATACACACCTTGGAGAAATCTTTTGACTTTAACAAGTTTATCACAGAGTATCTGGAGGATTTCTTTATTCATATTGCTCTTTCTCAGAAGAATTTAAATGATAATGAAACACATATTTTTAAAATTATGTGTAATTTTTTTTGCTTGGTCCCTGATGGCAGTGAGAGATTACTGTCCTAGGTCTCTTATAATCAATATACAAGTTACCTCATCCCCAAATAATGTGTATGAATGTGCATGCCTGTGTCATGTATCTATCTGTGTGTGTGAGTAGAATTATAACATTTATGATACTTGAGACTGCCCAGTAAGTACACAAAAATACTTGGCCTTGTTTGCAGTTTCATTAATGCTCCTATGCTCAACTGTGCTGCCCTAACAGAACTGAAAGACTTTTCTACATCCTCCACACACCTGCAGTCTGGTGTGTTAGTCTGAAGTATGAAATGTGGTTGAGGTCTGAGGGAAAGATGTGAAACGGCAGTAAGAAATATGCATTAGTACAACTTAGTAGCATTTCTGATTTTGCTACCCTAGTCTGCTAATGAAATGACTTACAAATAAATGTTTCTGGAAGCCACCCAATACACTCACCCTCACTCTTAGAAAACATTAGGAATAATAGCAGCTTAACTCAGTGTCAACTTACTTACTTACTGTTTGGAAGGTTTATGGTGGAATGGTGCTGAATACGAGGGAGCCAGTTCAAGGAAATGAATGTGAGATCTATAAAGAGTTATTTATCCTTGATGTTAATGGATCAAGATTTTGTAATGCTGAGAGGTTTTGTAAGACTCACAGGCGAAACTTTCATAAAATCCAGTGATGTTTGGCCTCCTGAATTTAACACTTTATACTTTTCTGAAGATTGGACGGTTTGGCCTTGAGGATTTAGGAGTGATAAAATAGGTAATTTTAATATGTAGTAAGATAGCATTTATAGAGGCATACCATTTATGGAAATCTCACCTACAGATGCCTTTTGAATCAACACAGGATGTATTAAGTTCATTAGAAATCACAGAAGAGCTCAGGAGAAAAGGTCTCACAAAAATTCCAAAATTTGAGGATCAGATTATTCCAAAATCTAATAAAAAAGTGACAGCTGCATTTGTCTTCCTTCTGTGATTAATGCTGGGCTTAAGGGCCTGCTATGATGCAGTTTTGCACCACGCTGAATAAGCAGACAAGTGTTTGGTGCAGTAGCTGGTTTAAGTTTTTGTGTTAATGTTGGGAAGAGCCATTTACAACGTGGAAGTGATTCTGCTCCAGAGATGTCAACAAGTGTAGCATTATTGCAGAAGCGTGCCTTAAAGGGCAAGGGCAGGATTCCTTGCAAACCACAGCTTCTAAAAAACACTCTTCACTGAGCAGTGAAGACATTTTAATAACACAAAGCATGTCAGATATGCCATTTTCGGCTGCTCTCTCTGCAGTTAATGCTCTCTGTTTCTCTTTGCAACAGAATTGCTGCTCACCTAAGTCTCACCTCAGTGGTGACGTCAGTGGAAAGTCTGAAAAGGCTTTCAAGTGTCTTACAGGATTTATTTTATCTTTGTGGGATTTTTTGCAGTATTTTATTTGGCTTGATATTAGAACAGGAAAATAAAGTCCACCTTTTTTTTTTTTTTTGTTAACCTACTGCGGGTCTTCAAACTTGAAGTTCGGCTTTGCTGTTAGCTGTTTGGAGGAGACACCCCCAGTTTTGACTGTAAGCTCAATACTAAGAAGAAAACGATCAGATTTTCAGAAGACCTCCATGTGTTGGTCACTGAGATGATGTGAAAAATTGGAATGTGCAGCTGCAAGCTAATATTTTCAGAAACTTTTTCTGAAGATGTTAATACTGAACACTTGGAAAGTCAGGAAGGAGCGGCTCCTGTGTGTGTGTGACTGTCTGACCTGTGTGTATGGTAGGGCTAATGGCCGCAGACATGATGAAGCATTGTTGTTGGGCCAGGTGCTGTACAAATGTAGGATGAAATATGATCCTATCCTCAAAGGGTTTGTGATCTGACTCTGGACAGCATGGATATTTCTTAAAAATGAATGGTATAGAGGCAAGAGGAAAGACAGATAAGGGAAAAAGTAATAGTAGCATATGTGCCCACCCAAAGACCTTGCATAATCCCCTGTGCTATTTATTTCCTTTTCAGAGAAACGGGACATAAAACATCTTATTCAAAGCAGCATACAACTGAGCAAATTATTCCCTGGACCCAAAATAAACTCTTCTACATAGGTCCATGTATTGCAGGTCTCACATTGTCCTCTTATAACTTATTTACGTGACAAAAACTGATGCATATATTCCTAGAAGATAATTCTTAATGATAAAACTGCTGCACGTAAAAACTTATGGTGCTCCAAAGCTCCTGTCTTGCTGTATAGAAACAATAAAAAATGAGGTCACATACAAAGGCACTGTATTTATTTGCAACAATTATTTTCTCCAGCTGTTTAATCCTTTCATTAACATATTGCATTCTCTCACCAGTGAGTAAACAAACAACAGAATGTGTAGATGATATGTTACAAACACACACACATATGTGCATTCTCTTGTATGGGGGAGCATATATTCTCACCCCTCTGACTCAGTTCTTGTAGCAGATACTTTATCTGCAGATGAGCTAACATGAACAGCATCTGTATATGTAAGAGAGGACCACATTCTGTTCAGTTCAGAAAATGTTTATGTTGCGTTCAGTGTTCTCATATCTAAGTGCTCATAAGTATTAATAACATTAATAAATTAATTTTGGCCTGTAATTGACCTAATAGATTTATTTAGACTGAAAAAAAAATCACGCTATAACTCTTTTCTATGGAAAAAAGCAAGGAGAAAGAAATACAGAACTCATCTTCAGGATTGCAGAGGATGACATCATGTTTCCTGAATATCAGATGGTGAACTCTGTAGACACAAGCTCTGGGAATTGCCTGCAATTAATTCAAGTGGGACCTGGATCCATATTACAGTATAGAATATTTTTTGAAATATTTATTGAACTCTACAGAGGTTTGTGTATTTTTTTTTTTTGTGGAAATGGTTGTGATTAATTTGCTGAGTTGGAGTTCAGGGTCATAAGGACTTTTGGGTTCTAGAAGGCTGTAAGTTTGAGTGAAAAGTGTTGGTTGTGAAATGCTAAGGGTTTGGAATGGCTGTGTTTGCTATTACAGCAGTTGATCATGAGATACAGATGTGAGTAGAGTCTTGAATGAAGCTGATGTATTGTGTAATAACTGTTTAATAATATTGTATTTCTGTAAAATCTGAGCGCTCTCTGCTATGTCAGCTTGTCCTTGTGGCAATGAGCAACCACAGACAGCAGGAAACAGGTACATAACCCTACCTCCTTTTTAAAAATTCACTTAAGATCTTTATGGTAGTCTTTGAAAAGCACTGCAATGATTGATAGAGTGATAAATCTTCTAATTTATGGCTCATGTCAGACCTTTACAGTGTTAGTGGATGCAGTCGGCATCTTTAGTGAAATTTTCTGTAGTTATAAGAATTAACATTGAGAAAGAAGTTCTGATCACATATGAAGCCAAATGAGGGGAGATCAATGTTGTGGGACAGGGAGTCAGGATGTGATGGTACAGCTATTGCTGCCCCAAAGCATTAAAGGAAGGATGATGAAACTGGTTTAAGAGAAGAGATTGGATGCTGAGACTGAGATGGCAGTAGTAAACAGAGCAGCTGAAAGGAGGAGGAGAGAGAAAGACACAAAAAACTGATAGAAAGTCTCTATGTCATACTGCAAGGCCTGAGATAGCAGCCAAAGTCCGAGTTTCACCACTGCTGTGCTGTCAGCAAATATCTGCAAAACTCATTAGTGGAAGTCTCCTAGCACTGTCCTACACAGAAGATGAAAATGTCCTAATGCTATCAGTACTCCCTTAACCCCAAGGGCTGGATCTGAGCAAGGAGATATACATATCCCAGTCCTGCTGATAAAGCCTGGGGAGAGCAGCATTGTGTCCTTTCATAGATTTTTTTTTTTTTTGAGGGTGGAGGATGTTTTTTAAAACTAAGAAATCACATGTACAGAGTGACATAAGGTTGTGAAGCTAAGTACCTAATTTTCAGGAAGTAGCCTTGTCTCTGTGTCTTACAGCAGTTTTCACTGTCACACATCATTTTTCCAATACAGGATTCTCTTCTTTGTGTAGAGAATGACAGTATATTCAGTGTATTGTTATACCTGTGTTGCTCAATGTGGAGTTCAGGCCGTATTTATGGAATTGCTATTCAAAAGTTTCTGCAGATAGAAGTATTAGTTTCTTCTTAAGCTTTTTAATGATGGTGCTCATCTTCTGTAGCTACGTACTATACACATATGGATTTTCATATTTGTGGTGACAAAATGATCCAAAGAGAAAAATCAATCTATTGATTCAGGAAACTTAATCTGAGACAAGCACCATGCTCTTTAAAGCACCCCTTACTTCAGTTAATTTGCAGTTTTGAAAGGTCACCACTTTTGCAAATCAGATTGGTGTAATTAAGATAAGAATCTCTTAAATGCAGACCTATTATTAATGACTGCTATATGGAAAATTTAGTATAAGTAGATTTTGTAACATCATACAAGAATTCTGTGACAAGAGCTGGAATATAATCCTGTTACCTAAACTAGCATCTTACTACTAAGCTGGGAGATGTCTTTACTTTTTTGTAGTCCCCTGCCTCACTAACTCCATGGCTCATGCACAGAATTAGCTCTGCAGGCAAAAGGTATCTTCACCACACACTCTAGAGTGTTTCTGTGCTGGACCAAAAGAGCAGTCTGCCATCACGGAATGAAAGAGCTTGGTGAATGTTTGTGTTAGGAAAGGAAAAGAATTAGGGCTTTGCACTGTCAATGCAAATGGACATTTGCCAACTCTTGAATAATTACCTTTGCTCCCCAGACAACGTCTTTTGGAACAGCTTATGTGTGTATGATTTTATTATAAAACTTGTATCTGCGACTTTCCAGCGTGTAATTCTGTGCTGAAGTTCTTCTGACAATGTTGTAAATGAAGCGATTCAAGGTTTTTCATAGCTCGTGGGTTTTTTTGTTTCTTAGTTTATTTGGGTTTTGTTTGTTTTGTTTTGGTGGTTTTGTTTTTTTTTTTGGTTAAAACACCTAGTGAGGTCTAGTTAAACATTCAGTTCTTTGTAGCAGTGTCGTGCCAAACCTGCCACATTCCTGCACCTCTTGACCAAGGGCAACGCGTTGGTAGCTGTCTTTCCCACCTACTTCTGAGGATTACAATTGTTTGTATTGTATTTATGACAACAAAAGTGACTTGTATCATGTTAGTGTTATCATTATTTTTGTATTGTTTTCAATTATTACTATCAAAATAGACATTGCATTTGTTGATGTTATTTATTTGACAAAGGGGTTTAAATGTTGTTTTTTT
>NW_009594191.1:24287-46652 GCF_000690535.1 Cariama cristata | reverse complement strand
TCCTGCTCCTTGCAAAAAGGAGTGTAACATCTTAAAGTAGATGGTATGTTTAAAGTAGATCATATGAATATTGATAACATTTATAACAATCTCAACTAGATCTGTGTGATGTCAGGAAATGCGGAATTACAATTTTCAGAACACACTAATTTTCAGTTTGGATGAAGGGCAGTATAATTCCCATTTAATGGAGCATAGAATTGAGATGGAAGTAAGAGGAAGATCCTACTGAAAAACGATTGCATTATATCTGTTTTGAGCTGCAGCCTTTATTTTTATCCTTAATCAACACCAACACTTACACAGTGGATGTTGGTAGGAAGTTTAAGTGCAAAATATTGTATAGAAATATTTGAATATCTTTGTTCAGGTGCAAGAGATGTTTGAGGAGAAAAAAGAAAAGTGATTTGTTGACTATTTCAAGTCTTTCTGAGTTAAGATGTCAAGCAAATTTTGTGTTACTGCTGTAATACTAAGATAAGGATTAAGTGATAAAAGAAAATATTTTGGTCTCTGTGGGTCACATTAGAATCCCTGCAGCACAAGCTGATTTCAGTCCAGTTTCTTTATATTGTTGCTGGAGAAGCTGACAGATTGGGGGTTTTTTGATGGGTATACTGGAACTCTTGAGGATCACTTAGGCTCCTAAATCCCTTATATGTATTGGAAATTTTGACTTTTGAAATAGCTTACAATGAATGTGCTGACATATTGATAATTTGTAGTAGTAACTGCAGTCCTGATGCTAAAACAAACAGCATGTTTTTTTTTCCAATAAATCAGGAGATTTCTTTCCTATGTAAGGAGTAAATAAGTACTGAAGGCATGATCACCATTTTACATTTTAGTCTAAAGAGGATGAAAATCTAATGTCTTATCTCCAGCATTCTTCAGTGGTAGCATGAAGAAAGACGTGGGTTTTGTTTTGTTTTTTTAAACTAGCACTTGGTGTCCTTATGCTTTCTGGTAACTGCCAGAACTAGTGCAGAGCTTAGTTCTGCTGACTAGTTAGCCACTACTGACAGATTTGCTGCTTGTTCCCTTGTCTCCTGTCACCAGCTCCAAAGCCAGGGAAGAGCTGGGTTGGGGACCCACAGTGGAAGAAGCTGTGGAATCTGATAAGACTGTAATTCTGAGCACACTTACATTCATGGAAATAATGTCCCTCATTTTCTTAGTGATTATATCTGATTCATTTTGAGGGAGAAGCACTAACACTCTTGAATTGATTCATCAAGATAGGTAGCATCTTTGTCTCTAGATGAGTATGGAAAATTACCTGACCTTTGATGGATATTTTGATAAAAGCAGACACACAGGCCTAGGCTGAGTTTCCAGGAAGTGTAGGCAGAATACTATCATTCTTCCACTTATAACAAAGATTAAAGGCAATTCTTAAAGGGGAGGTGGAGGATTTCTTGCTCAGAGAAGTCACTGAGAATCTCTCTCTTCTCTAGAGAGTAAGCATATTGTGCAGAACAAATGCAGAGGGGAAGAAGCGACGTCTAATTAAGAAAATTACATTCTTTTTCCAGTCAGGAAGGCATCTCATTCATATCTCAATAATGCTTAGATCTGCACTACTGAAATGATTATAGTCTCCCTTCAGAAAATTCTTACCTGGAGAAGCTTTCAAACTATGTTTGTGAGAGTTTTGCCTGAGAAAAAATAGCTTGTCTTTAAAATACATATTGCTAAGATTTTACTAATTTTACCTATTTAAATCTGTGCCTTCAAGAAAGCAGAGTTATTCACTAGTTTAAATTTGAGCTAACTTCTGTGGGATTCTTTATAGTGAAAGTAAAATACATCACTATCAGGCTAGACACACAAGGCTTTATCCCTTAGCCACCATAGAGCCACCATTCAGGATTCCCAAACCATTAATGGGATGACAGTTCTTTATAGCGTGTGGTTTTATGTATGTAAGTAGAAATACAATAACTCTTCCGAAAAGCCAAGGGGTTTAGAATAGATTTCCGCATTCAGGAATGTAGCTGAACATTAATTATTTGATACACATATAAGTGGTTATGAGTGAAACATAATGTCAGTGACCGTCATTTTTGTCTTCTAGGTGAGACAAAGAAATGTAATTTTCAATGGAATATTTTTCATTACAATATTACCTTGCAAAATATTTGTGTAATTAGAGGGAAAAGTATGTATGTGCAGAAATCAAACCACATATTTATTTTAGTAAGTGCTGCTAAACATTAGTTATTAAAGGAAATGCAAAAGAAAAGAGCCTTGGGACACCTATTCATCATAGCAAATTGTCACCTTGTACAGCTGATATGAAATATTTCTGCTTTGTAAATGGACTTCAATGCACCTTCATAAATATCTTGCTGTTACACAGAGCTCAAAACACTTTAGCAAATAAAAGTCATTATTCCCAGGTGAAATGGAAACAAATCCAGAGAGTTGACTTCTAAAAGGTCACCTGGAAAGTTGTTGGACAAAAAGAAGTACTCTGGAACTTTCGCTGAGTAAGAAGCAAAAAAAGGAGGGGAAATGAAGACACAAGAAGTAGCATTTTTGAATTCAAACTTATAAGTTGTTTGTTTGTGACTGTTATTTCATAAAGGAAGTCACATATTTTGTAGCGAACTCAAGCAAAAAGTTGTATTGAACAATGCAAAACGAGAAGAGAGTGTGACATTGCTTATTATGCGAAATAAACCATTCATTTAACGCATCCTGTTAGTCAATCAGCAAAGTGGCAGGAGGCCTGTATATCAGCTAGTTGCAGAAATCCTGGGTTAACCTTCTGCATAAAGTACTTGTCACCCTAGCAAAGGGTGGACACAAGAACTTAATCTGATATTCAGCAAAGACTAGTGGAGGAAGACATGAGGGTGTTAATCCTTCTGCCTGGGAGAAGATTGCTGTCAGCTTCAGAAGAAAATTTCTGCCTACTTCCAGGCAGAGGTATCAAATTAAAGCACAAATAAAAGGGTTGCTTGGACAGTTGGGTAAGAGCAAAGAGTGGGATCTTTCAGATGTTCTGGACCATGAGCAAATCAAGAGGAGGGAAATAACAATAATGCACTAGTAATTTTGCAGCAGGGGTCAGTACATTTAGCAACAGCATTTAATTTTATGATCTGGATTGTTGTGGTACTGCAGGAGTCAAATGCAAATGAGAATTAACATGACCAGGACTACAATGATAGGTCTTAGTGAGGCAGATATCTATAAAAATTACCATTTACTCTCCTTGTAAAAGAAATCCAAACCCAAAATCAAAACAGTTCAACTGCGCTGGTGATGCAGACGCCTAATCTATGTCTTAGGTCAGAGTGACACATCTCTTTGAGTCCTGTTTCAATTTATGCACATATAATAGCGTTTTTACTGGAGGTGGAAGGTGTTGCAGAGTGTGTGTGTTGCAGTGTTGGTGCAGTCATAAAGGCAGATGAGAAATCTCACTACAGGAAATGCGATCATTAGGGAAATGATCTGTAATGAAATTCATTGTAATGCCACATTCAGAACAAAAAGTGCTTCAAAGCTTTTAGCTCAAAAACAAACTCAAAACCAATTCCCCATGACTACTTCTCATACCGATACAGGAGATTTCAGTCATAATGAAGAACGGTGGGAATGACTGACAGTGTGTGATGCTGAGTATTTGAAGTGTTGGATGTTGCTTTCTTGTGCACAGATTCCATCTAGAAGCTTCACAATGCAGTTGTTGGAGAAGAAAACAGTTCAATTGCAAATAGAACCTAGCTTGGTCTGTCTGCTCATTATCTTTATGGTACACTTGCTTTTCATATGCCGGCTGTTGTTACAATATCTGAAATGCTTTCTGAATTTCAGTTCTTTGATGATTCTTTGCTAAAATTAATTAGATTTAATATTATTTAAGTGTCCAGTGTTTACGATCTTACTCATGCATGTTTTTAATACTGGTTTTGATGCATTTATTAATGTAATGATCAAATTGGCGAGCACCAGCCCAGCTCATGCCTTCTTCATAGGTGAAGCCTTGCTATGAGGAAAATAGAGGAAGTCGAAAAGATTCCTTAGAGTTTCTCAACTTGAACAGGAGTTGTCTGCATGCTACAGAAAAAAAAAGAGGGTGTGTCGGAACACAACAAAAAAAAAAAAAAAAAAAAAAGAAAGGATTAAACATCATACACTACAGATTCTCCAGATCTGGGGGGGATTCAAAGGATTCTTTGGAAATGCAAGGGTTGTTCAGCTTCTGCAAAATTCAGTTCCTGCCACTTCCTTGGCTTACAAGGCCAGAGGCATTTCAAGGATATATCCAGGTCCATTGCACTAGCTTTGTACTGTCAGCAGACTAATAATTAATCAGAATGAACTTTGTGTATTTCTTTATATAAATATACCTTTAATCCAGGGTAGGAACTCTTATTTTCAATGGCACTTATGATCTGTCTATTATGGCAACTTTACTGAAATCAACAGATTTTTTGCTGTTCTCTAATTTTCATAATTCTGTGAAGGAGACAGGAAGAATTACTTATTGGGGTTTTTAATTTAAATTAAAGAAACTTTATATTGATAGGAATCTTTTTCAAAAGCTTAATAATGCAAGCTATGAAATAAAAAAATCCTTAAAAAACTATAAGGTAGATAAGAAATATGATATGAAATGCCCAGCTGTAGACATCTTTGACTGGATCTCTTCTGCAGGTTTTAAAATGCTCTAAGCTGCCCCTTGCAGCCTTGGCCGTCTGACTGTCTAGGGGCAGACATCCTGGCACATGTTGCTGCTCCCTTCGCTCCTCCAGATTTAGGTTTCCTTCACGTAGCAACCAGAGTATGGCAGATGGAGGTGCTTCCCCTTTGGTGTCCCAAATGCCTGATCTGGACCTGCAATCTTGGAAGTGTTTTCAGGTTTGTTGGTATGGAGATAGTCATCCATTTCTATTGATGCATTGAGGATGAAATCGGAGGTCACTTGCATGCCTCTCATCATACTGTGCCCAAACCTGTTAGGTAATGTATAATTTTTCCAGTGATTGCATTGCTCTCATTGCAGTGAGTCACCACTTTTAACCTAAATGCATACTTTGTTTAATGTCATGTTGTAAGTAACACTTTTTTACAGAGAATATATTCTACTTTAAGAAAGGCACAGGTAACAATATGCCAATGTGGTAATTTGGTTTTATCTTTGTCAATTTTAAAGTTGG
This sequence comes from Cariama cristata, assembly GCF_000690535.1. Classification (NCBI taxonomy): domain Eukaryota; kingdom Metazoa; phylum Chordata; class Aves; order Cariamiformes; family Cariamidae; genus Cariama; species Cariama cristata. The sequence continues at coordinate 41,478 of NW_009594191.1, read as the reverse complement.
TCTGAAAAATCCTTTTCAGTTTAATTCCCAGTACTTTGGAAGTGCACAGTAATTGAGTTTATATTCTTCCCTGTGAGGACAAAGTGCACATTCATAGTCTCTCACTGCAAATGCCACTAAGTTAGACTGGAAAACGGGCGTACAAAGAAACAAAGTTAATTCACCCAGTTGTATCAAGCTCCCAATATACCTAACGAAAGGGCTCCTTGCACAGTTTAAAGGCTTGGTAGAGATTTACCATGAAGAGCTTCCATCTTATATCTAGGTATTTGGAGTTTATCTTAGAAAAATCTATGCACACTGGGTATTAGAAAGTGAGAGATGTGAGGATGTTACATAAATGTAATGTCTTGCAAACAAATATGCTATCTTCTACGTATAATTTAAACAGAGTAAAAGTTACATCTCCTCTGAAATCCCTAGTGCTATTTCTGCAGAATATGAGCACTAGTGTTCACTGGGACAAGGGTTGTTTGGAAGTTACGGCTAGGAGAAAGCATTTTAGAATGAACTAAAAGAAAATGTAAAAAAATAAACTGAAATCCTAGAACCTGTAAGGAGATTATGTTAACACACTGTGCAAGCGTGTGCCTGAGCCTAAATGGAGACGAAGCTGTAAAGCCAGAGAAGAAAAAAAAAAACTGGGTTATGAGTGTTTGTTTAGGTAGTAGAGGTGTTCTTCTGAAGCTGGAAATCCATCTGAAGTGATGCTAACTAAAGATAATATGAACTGCCATAGGTAAAATTCAAAGTAATTATTACCAAAATGAAGAAGAAATTAATTCAGGAAATAACATAATCCATAATAAGTTAACAAATTATTCCACTGTATGAGAAAAGCTGAGAATCACTTGGTGGGTCTGCTAGATTGTTAAAAAGTAACAGGAGCCATCTAACAGAAGACTAAAGTTGCCTTTTTACAAAATTTTCATGCAGTCAGCCCTGGAGAAATTCCTGTTCACTGCTTGAGAGTGTAAGGCAATGTTAGAAACCAGAGGTGTCTACAGTGGTGTGGGAAAGGGCGCACATTGGGTGTTTGCTTCTGTGAGCAGTGGGGAAGAGAAGAAATGGGACCCATTGCCTTTTTTTTTTCTTTTTTTTTTTTTTAATGCTGGATTTTCTTTTAGGAAAGAACTCTGCATAAAGCTTGTGAATGTTGTATTTCGGAAATAAGCTCCAGAGCTGAATGATGGGGTGTTCATCCAAAATTTCTTGAAGGATTTATGAATATGAACTTACAATAAAAATAAAAAACAACTCCCTGAGCATCAGTTGCTATGGTGGAGGTAGTCAGTGTACTAGAGTAACCGTCTTTTTAAGGATGGCTCTTTGGACTTTAGATCAATGAACGTTCAGTAATTAAAGAACACTTGAAATAGCAATAGGAGAACTATAAAAGAAAAAGTACTTTGGATGTTTGTACCGGGCAACTCAGATCATCCCAACCCAGGACAGTCCCTGGATTTTCTGTACACAGCGTAACACTCATGGAAGGTAAACTGCACACTGTGTTGTTTCTTAGATAATAACTGTCTCATACTGTGATGTACCATGAGGCTTGTGTCATTGTAGAAGCTGCATGTGTAGTGCTTTGTAGCTAAAGAAGCATGCTAAAAATGAAAGATGAGTCATTAGGGCAAATACACTTTCTGGTAGTTTAGTTTTGCAAAATTCTGTGTTTTCAAACCATGTAGGCTGAAGTGTTAATGTTTTTGTACATTGCTACAATTCACCTTAGCTCAGTGAGGAAGTTTACTCATTTGCGGGTTGACAGGCAGCCTTGTCGTGGGAATGGGAAGGCACTTGCTTACGGTGCAAACTGAGAGCTGATTTGCTAAGTACAGACCAGTGCTCTGCAAAATGGAGATAAAATTAAGGCACCCACATCCTGTGACACCATATAGTTCTTGCAGGCTGCCATTTACCAGGAAATTGAAAGAAGTCCATTAGTTCCACATACTGTTAAAACACCAAAATACTTGAAAAGTTCTGCTTGATTTCCCTTATACCGTGTACAGTTGAAAGCGTTATTGCCTTATGAGCTAGATCTTCTGCTGATGCAACTCAGTCTCTTCCTGGTGGCGTCAGAGAAGCAAAAAACAGCTCTGCCTACTTGTCTGCCATATTTGTTTTGCAGGTGAACATGAGTGCATTCTCATAATTCGTAGCTAATGCAATTCTTCTTGTATATCTATAATAATTTGCTGTTCGTTCCTGTGTCTCTTCTTATCCTTGTTCAAAAAAGGTTAAATATGCAGCCTTAAATTATTAAAAAAATTCAACTGTGTTCTATTTCTGGAATATATATACATTTCAGATGAAGTTATAGACTAGGTGGAAATGAACATTTCATTCTTGTGTATGGCAGGAATAACGGATGGAACTTAAATTTTTATTTGTCTTTAGCAATAAACTGTTAAATGGGGATGACTGGGTCTATTTTGGAAATTCCTCTGAAATGTGTAGGGTGTCATCTGAAAAGAAACATAAATTTTCATTAAGCTTCCTAGTTTAGGTAAAGTCAGACAGTATTCCCCCAGTGAAATCTGGTCAAGACTAGGAAGATAAGTGCCATGGTCACGTGTCACAGGCTTGCTGGGCAAGGAAATCTAAATTACTATCTCTGTAGAAGGCTGAACCAATCTCTTTGATCTTATCACCTCTGAATCTCAGAATTTCTGATCAAGTTGGCAGAGAGATAGCAAACTGTCAAGGCATCCCAAAATAGGCAACCTAGATGGCAATTCTGAAGCAACCGCAAGTTCATAGTGAAACTCTGGTGTAAGAATGGGTCAGTGTTTAGGCTATGGAGACTGGACGCATCTTTTAGATGGGGGTATTTGTGCTGTGAAGGCATCACCAGAGCCATAGAGCACTCTCCTGGAGTGTGACATAAGCAGGTGCACGACGATAAGAGAATGAACAAGCCAGGCAGGAAGGGATCAGCCCCTTGAACACGAGACCATTGCAGTTTAGAGGCAGGGTGCTGAAACTGCTTCAGAAGCAGCAGAGAATCAGGAACTTCTAACCATCAGGCTGGGGCAGGGGTGGGGGAAGGCAAAAAAATAAAACAAGAAATAGCCAATCACATGTGGCTTTTGCAATTTTAGGCTTCCCAGCAGAGAGTAGCATTGTCTGGTGCCTGTGCAGAAAGCAGTGGAGCCCTACAGGACCTGCAGCTAGCCCCAGCCCCCCCTCTCTTAGCCCATTAATGCATCAGCACTGCATCATAAGCTGTTGTGTCAGTATTAATTCAGAGCCTGGGAAGGAACACATGAAGATATTTGGTTGGACAAAGTTACTACTAGAGACCAAACACTTTTAATAATGGTTTTGTTACTTTTAAGTGTTCAAATAATTCTTCTGCCCCTTCCTAGTAAGGTGGTGGATTGCAGTGAGTTTTCTTTACTTGATGTGATATCTTTTATCTCTGCCAAACCAGCATATGAAAAGTAAGCGAAACTTCAAGCTGACTAATGGGTAAACACCAACATTGACCTCTCAGTTTTTGTCCCCTAGCATCTGAAGGCAGAAACTTAATGAGACAGTGGGAACCCTCCCATGGTTGATTTATACTGAAATGGGAGTTTGACCATGTGGCTGATTAACTGGAATGACTCATAGCCAAAAAGGACGTGACTACAGGGTATAGCAGAGCAAGACAGAGAGGCCCCTAAACAAGCTGTAATACAACTAGCTGCAGAAGCTAGTTGTGGATTTTTACCACATTTAGTAGTGTAGGGCCAAAGCTCATTAACGTTGATGAGGTAAAAGATGACTTTCATTAGCCACTGCCAATAACTTAAAACTAAAAGACAAAACATGCATGGCGATTAAGCCATTTTAGCATTGTATACCTTTGCACAAGCAAAAGCACCTGCACCCTGGCTGGAGAGCAGATGCTCTGGCAAAAGGCCCACATTCCTCATGTAATGTAGACCCTTGTTCACAAGGAGAAAGCCGTGGTCAAATAGCTTGTAATTGGTCTAATTTGAGAAGTTCCCCATGATACCATGTGCAGCGGGATCCCACTCAGCCATCAGCCACTCACCTCTGCAGAGCCAGCTCCTCTGCTACAGCCAGTTTCCCAATCACTCACAATGGGGAATTGAGCAGGGGGGATGTCAGCTCAGTGTAGGAGATGCTGGGGACCTCAGTGCCATTTCTTGCATTCTTCGGAGAATGCTTTTGTAAAAGTTCTGTTTCCATTCATCAAAGAACCATATTCCTTTGGGGTAGCTATCCACCCCAGACGTCTGCCAAAATGAATTGACAGTGTTTAATTCAATTGTCTTTTATACCATCTGCTGTGGCCCTAGAGGATTGGCTACCCATCCCCTAACAGAAATACATTCTGTCCTGGGTAGGGAGTTCCATTCCCTGATCACTGGGTTCCTTATTTTCTTGGGAGTTTACTAATCTTTCTAAAGTTTTTCTTTGGCCCTGTCGACCTAAAGAAGGCTGATGGTTTCCTGCCTTATCTTTCACTACGCTATTTCAGATTGCTTTACACCATCATTGCTGTAGATTCTGTCGGTCTGTCCTTCATTTCTTTGGGTTTTGTTTATGTAAATGTACATACAGAACATAATTTATTTCCAAAAGGAAAGACGTTGCATTGTGTTAACAATACACAATTGATTGATTTTGCAGCAGATGTTGCAATAGGCAGAGCATCATGCATTCTTGACCATGGGATTTCCTACAAAACAATCTTGTGCAGCAAAGTGGGAATCCAGAAGCTGGAATTTTACTTTTTTGTAGATTTTTCAAAGTTTCTGGATGTGAGGGTAATCTTGAAAATCCTAACTGAAATGCTGCAGCCTGTTTGAGTCTTCAGCTAAGGTGGTCTCAATTGCCTTGCTAATGTTGGGCATGATTATAAATTATCTTTCAAAATTTTAATATGAATGAAACTGCCCTGAAATTTTCAGTTTGCAGTGTGAAGTGTTATAAAAACAGACAAATTGACACAGAGTTTGGCTGTGGCTGCTGTAGATTGTGTGGTGTTTTGTTCATAGTTCAGTTTATCCCAGTACTCCTAACAGTGTACATGTTGGTGCAGAGCAGTCCATGGAGAGCCAGGTGATTCCACACTGGAGCTGGTCTGCATGCACCAAGTGGCGGGCAGAGAAAAGGCTCACATGCCTTCCTGAACCAGCAGAGCCGAATGCTGAATTAAGCACTGTCAGTCCCCACTTCCTATTTGTATTTGCTGCTGGAATGATACTAGGGATCTGTTATATGCTTACAGGCCGGATTCTGTAGCGGTCCTGATTCAGAACATCATCTTAATTCAAACTATGGGCTTAATTCCTACTGAAGTCAATGATGAATTTGTGTGCAGAAGTGCTTTTTTGAACACCTACCAGAACTTCTTGTCTTTTTTGGTTTGTTCATATTATCAAATTTGTGCGGCACACGTATGAAATGCTGTATAGGTGCTAAATATCTCCAAGTGTCTTAATCCACACAACTGAAAAATTTCTGATATATTCCCTCAGTTAAAAATGAAAGAGCAGTTAATTTTACCAGGTCACATGGTCATAAATTCATCAGCATTTCAACCAAATGCTGTTAAAGTACAGACTTTGAAAGAATAAAATCTTACCCACAGTTGCACATACTGTGTCTTTCTGTTTCAGCTTTTCCATCTGTCCTCACAGAAGACATTACACATGCTACTTCCAAACTGCTCCGTCTATGCGTATGTGTGTATACAAACTGATACATGTTTTACAGATCAAATCCGGTTTCTGACCTCCCACTTCCAAGAGGGAGTTGTTCTTGCTGCTGTCATAAGATATGTAATGCTACTATATAAATCTTTCTTATTATTAGACATCAGAAATATTTACAGGTCTGCTGGATTTCCTGGCTTGTGCATTGCTGTGCCTATATAAAAAGTGTAAAATTATTTGGAGCATGAAATCGGATGTTCTCTTAGCTTTGTCCTGAGGGCTTTCCCTGGGTCCTTATACTTTGAAAGGTCCATAAAATTCTTTTCCGAAATAAATTCTTGACTAGCACCTTTATCTAGAATCTTTGATTTTAGTTTCCTTTCCCAGACTGCTCACCTAGTATTTTTAAAATAAAAAATTATAATAAAAAATGGAAAAAGGTAAATATTTGTGAAATGCTAATGAAAACTGTTTGCCACATACAAAAGATGGAAGCATAGACTGTTTATGTTCCTTTTGCCTTGAATTATTTAAAGCGATACTGAAATTAGTCTTGTCCACATCCCCAGGAACACAGCCTTTAGATTTCACAGGTTCTTTGCTGGAATATGGGGCATCACAATCCCTGTGTGCAGAGTGGAGTCCTTCCATTCTAAGACTTTATTTTCATCTCCTGAAACGTTTAGCATACACTGTCTTTTAGAAAAGAATGGTCAGCACAGGATTTAAAGCAAAATCAGATAAACTGTTTTCCCCTGTTTGCTTATGATTATCAGATAGATTTTTAGTTAAAGTTAGGGCTCACACATCTCATGTTTGTTATAATGAATGTAGCAAATACAGAAAGAGAAAAAAAGGACGCATTTAAAATGCAGGTAACTGCCCAGAGTTGGGCACTAAAATTGATGATCTGATTTTCAAAAGAAAAATAAAAAAGGAAAGGGGATTGAGAAACCGCTTTTGGTCAAAGTTTTTATTGAATTCAGGAGGAGATGTGCGTGCTCAGCTCTCTTATGAAATCTGTTCTTTGTTGCTTCTGGCATGACAAGAAGTACAGGTCCCTTCTCGATAGCGCTGGTGCAGCTTCCCTGGAGGGGCAGAACCCAGGTTTTGCAATCCGGATTTTGAGATGGTGAGAGGCTTTTGTATGTGCATGCACAGCATTCTGGGGAGCTCGAGTTCTAGGAGTTTCTCTTTTTGCAGCCCTATGACTATTCCTGTTTATGCAATCAGATGGATATTAGTGTATTTTTTTAATAGCACTTTCAGATCTCTTGTCTGCAAAATCCATAATTTTGAATGAATTTCTAATTGCAATATGCCACTTTAGTAGGATAGTGCCATAATCTCCACTTTGCACAGGATATTGCAGAGGCACAGAGATGGAGGGTACGTCTGACCACTCACACAGTAGTAAAATGTGGAATCCCTGGGTAGGACTTGGTCACAGTCCCAACTTTCCTCATGCTGGCTGTGTACAAGATGGATTTTGGGTTATGTATCAAATATAGGAACTTCTGATTAATTTAAATACTGATAATTGCTGCTTTTCAATAAAAAATGAATGATTCCATATCAGTTTGTATAGGAAATATATAAAAATAATTTTTCATGGGCAGTTTTTTGAAAAGATATTGATATGCTTCACTGAACGATTTACTTTTCAAATGATTTTTGCATGAGTAATGGTGGTAGAATCTGACCTTTATGCGATGCTTCCTATCAACATTTTGTGTGTATATTTTACTGTGTTTTAAATTGCACCCTGACAAGTATGCAGTTGATTGAGCTGTTGATCAGTGAATACTCTTTGTCACAATATTTTATGAACAACAAAAATGTTATTCAGTAGCATATTTGATGAATGATATTCAATTCTGATCATTTCTGGCCTGAATGTCTGGAGGAAAAAAAAAAAAAGTCAGGATAGTAACCAAGTAAAATCACTCTCTCTTGAAACAAAGAGAATTTGCTGGCTGCGGCTGGCGGCCCCGGGAGGGTGAGGAAGCTGCCCAGCAGGCAGAGTTGGTATGGGAACGGTTCTCCACTGAGCTGGCTGATTTTTTTCCCCTCTGTACTCTCTACCCTTTTAAGAAACAGAAGCTAGACGTCTATCAGCCAGTGCTGGTTAGGATCTTCTCTTCATGCTGGAAGAAATCTGGGTCATAGGAGATGACTGAGACTAGCAGGATAGTTTAGAGCATTGCTGCTTGGAGATGTGAGGCTGGGACTTTGGCACACGGAGCACAGGGACTGCTGAGAGTCTTGTTAAGCTCGGAGCAAGAAGCTGTAGAAATACAAATGACAGATCACTGGAAAATGAAATTTTTGTGCCACATCTTTATTCTGATTTGTGCCTTTCTGCTGTAGTTAAGGATCTTTCAAAGGCTGGGGCTGTGCAGGCAGAGTAACCAAGCACAGTAAAACCCAGCGCTGTGCACTGGAAGCAGAGAGCAATGGCATGTGCATTACTCTGCTGTGGAATAAAGCAGCTAGTTTTCTTTAACCCTGACCTGCACAATCATCAGAGAATTCAATTAAACAGTCATGCCATTCTTGTGAGCAGACAAAGTCAGATCCTCACTCTCACTCCAGTGTACTCATCTGAACCACGGGATCTGTTCTCATCAAAGACAGCAGCTGACTCCTCCCAGCCCCAGCCTTGGGCTCTATAACAGGGATGCTTCAGTACCAGCAAACATCACTGCAGTCCTCAGAGCACCACTCCTGTGAGCCACTTGCCATCTCCTGCAAGTGTGAGAAATTTTGTATTCGAAATGTGTGACTTTTGCAGCAATACTGAATTGCTGGGAGCTTCACCCCGATGCGAGGAAGAACTGTCCTGTAGGAACAGTGCAGCTACTGCCTATGCATTTACCTGTGTCACTAAACCAGAAGTATTCTGTGACTGCAACTTTGGAAAGGGGGCTCTGGGCTGTTTCTGTCCCCTGCTGCTGAGTGTCTTGGTAGCCAAGTGCTGTCAGAGTGTCACAGCAGCCCCCAGGAGCACCCCTCTACACGCTTGCAGCAGGATTGAGTGTTGCTTGCTGGTAGGTTGTTGCTGTGTGGTTCATCACACTTTGGTGTTGCTGGCATGGGGCTGTTTGCCGCCATTCAAACCTGATTGCCATGCCCTCAGCCCTTGGCCTAAGTGAAGCCATGGCACTCCTGAGGTACCTTTATGTGTTCTTTTCCATTAAAAAAAAAAAATTGCAATGCATAAAAAACAAAGCAGTTTGTTAGGGACTAGCTATTTGTGACAGTAAAAGGATGGATTTGTGAATTTACACAGCACTAGATTGTTGTTTGGGCATCCTGTTTGTAGCATAGCCTTTTTCTAAGAATTTGTGAATGCCTGTCTCAAGTTTTGTGGTTGGTTGGTTGGTTTGTTTTTTAATCTCAATATTCCCTTTGTAACACTGTAAATATTGCTTTTCTTTTCTCCATCTTGTCTGACTGAAACCTTTCCAGGCATAAGTTGTCTTATACCAGCATCCATAGAACATAGCACCAAGCAGTTATGGTTGGGATTGAGGAATACTGATATTTCTGTATTAGAAATAAAATTAAATTAAGAGGAAGCATCCTCACCTTGAAAATCAGACTTCCATGTAAAACTCTTTACTGGCTCAGAATACAATGAGCATCTAAGGTTACAAAAAAAAAAATAAAAATAAAGGAAATATTATGGCCTCTTTTCAGAACCTATGTGTTTTCTTTCCATTTTTGATTGTGCTTTGATCCTGTTTTGTAGGAAAGCTAAGTATTTGCAAATCGAGGTGATGTCAGTTGGAGACACAGATATTCAGAGCACCTGAATATCAACTATTTATCTCTGTTGTCTGCACTCCTCCCTCAGCTCCCCCAGGCCAGTTAGCTATTTGGGTCTTTAACATAGCAGTGATCAGAGAAAGATATTATTACAGAAAGGAAAAGCTCATAGACAGATGTCATTTCTTGAAAGAAATGTTCATTTCTTCTTAAAAATCACTGGCTGCATCTTTTTGAAAATCACTGATTAGAGTCCCTGCTGACATAATGCTCCCAGTAGGTTCAGAGCTGTTGATCCAAGGACTTCATGGTAATAGATCTCCACCAAACAGAAGATATTTCTGATTTCAACAGGCTTTTTATTATCAGTGGCTAAAGTGCTGCTATTCATGCAGTATTAAACTGTTTATGGTTTGACATTTGAGCTGATTAAAGATAGTTTAGAGAACTATTTCCAGGTTGTTTCTGTTTTGCAGAGCAAAGGACCCACTTTCTACTGCTGGCAGAATTATATAAAATGTAATGTGCAGTCAGGAGGAGATATACAACACTAGATAATGCTTTTATCTTGAAGGAACTCAGAGGTAGGTAGAGAAGCAAGTCAGACATTTAAATAAACCATGATCCAATGAGATAGTCTGAGATGAAGTTTGCTCCTACCTCACACTCTCATCAATAGTCAGTCAGTTCTCAGCTGCAGCCTCCTTTTCTGGTCAAAACTCTTGAGAACTGAGCTGCCTTCAGCTGTGCTCAATAGCTCCCCAGGACTAATAGAGTCGGCAATTGCAAAAACATGGCAGTAGGAATTGAGAGGACAATGTAATAGTTGTGCGTTCTTTCCTCCTTCTTCTTGCCATAAGCAATATGCATTCTCCAAATCCAGAACCAGCCTGTCGGTGTCATTAAATGGAGAAATATGGAACAAGTGTCCCCTTCTGCTCGTGGTAGATGTGGGAAAGGAAGATCAAGGAAAGTACAGCAGGGCTAGAAAAGTCATAACTAAAGTTAGGGACTGGCCCTTGACAACAGTCAGGTTTAGCACGGTATTAATGTGAGTCTGGCTCTTGACTTTATACATGCAAATACTTAAAATATACAAAAGGTAAAGCAAACATTAACAGAGTTTTTCTTTTGCATGTAGTACAAAATTGCCAAGCAAATATCAAAGCAAATCTTCCATTCCTTATGCATAGGTGTTTCTTAACAACTGTGGACAGTAGCCAGCATTTCACAGTTGAAGTAACTGTTACATCAGGGTTTGATATTCTCCCCTCTTGCAGACAATTCATGTGGTGACAAGTACTCCCTGCAAAGCAGCCTGGACTGTATCCCAAAGATTGCCACCCTCTGCTGTATCATATTAATGAACTTGTACAACTAAAAATAATTACACATGCAAATTTGGTGAAAAGGAGTTTAATAGGGAAATTTCATGACTGCACTAGAGAAGTTGTGGTTTAGCACTAAGATAGATCTGATTGCTTGAGCATGTGGGTGCTATGGTAACTCGGTTTCACCATTTGGAAGCACTTGAGCTGTAAACCACAGTATGCTGCACCCTCTTCCTTTTGAGTAGGGTTCTGTAGAAGAAAAACAGAAGTAAACAGCATGAGAGAAACCACAGAGCAGCAAAGGCGTCGTTAGCTGTAGTCGTACAAGTGGGTTACTGTAGTTAAAGTCCTCCTGTGAAGACTGAGGATGTCATTTAAAGTGCAGTGCAATTGATAGAAATGCCTTCCTTCTGCCTGCTAAATACACAATATTCCTGGATATTTAAGTTTGCAAGAGCTGTGTACATGGCAAAAAGTATTTGAATTGCTGCTTTTAGTTTTTGTTCTACTTCACATTTATGGTTTTGAGAAATTCTAGATATCATTGGTAATAAAGGTTGTTTCCATGAAATTAATACTTCTTGAGGGAAACTTCTGTTTTTCTCCATGTTTTTACTTTTGTCTGGAAAAATTAAACCCTTAAATTTATTTTGTGTAATCAGAATCAGAAAATTCCTTTTTTTAAATGGTCAGAAATATGTCATTTGATTTCAGGTTAGTTGAGAAAAAAATATTATTTCAGTATTTTTCTTGTGCTTTTTTCTTGTCCTTTCCTTAAGACAGGCTCTCTATGTTAGCAGAAGTTATGCTTGATATTAATTTGTTTTAGCTGATGAATATTGACAAACTTTGATGTTTGTACTTCCTCCTTTTTTCCCGAGCCTGCAACGTTGCGTTCCTCCTTGTATCTGCCAGCTATAAATTCTTCTTAATACCATCTCTTTCTCCTGGCTGCTGCCCTTGTACTTGATTGCTGGTTAATCTGAATTTTTCACCTTCTCCAATGCTGTAAATACTGCTTAATGCTTATAGCTGACTCTGAAAGTGAGAAGGAGAGAGATAACTCCCATCCTGGAAGCTGGACAGCAAGGAGAGGGTCATAGATGTTGTGAGCCAAGAACAAACGTTAATTTCAAAGGTCAATATTCATTAAAAAAATAATACCACATCCTATCATATTTAGCTGTGGCATAGACCTGCACTTATTCCTGAGATGTGGTTTGCAGGAAGACTACGCCTTCCACAATGCAATTCAGGTCTGAGTGCTGGTAGGTGTCTCGGGAATTAAAAAGACTTTGGCTCCCCAGATATATGCTTTAGCCAAAGATTAAAAGTGGTAGGAAATAGCGTCAGGATCAGGCTCTGAGGCAATGACTGCACTGTGTTAAGGAGCCCACTATGGAGGGCAATTATTAATGAACTTGTATAAAAGGAAATATTATAAGAAATTCAAATTGAAACTATTTTAATTATCATTTTGAAAAGCCAGAATGAATGTTACATCCTGATGCAAAAGGAAACAATTGGCATTTCTCAATCAAAATATTTTAGCATTTCCGTTAAATTAAAATTTCAGTTTCAACATATTATCCCTAAATTCTGGTGAAAATAAATATTGCAACTATTGCCTGTGGGAATAGAAATTCTAATATTTATTTAGTTTTAATTCTCAGCTACACTAAATGTATAGCATTCCTATGATTACTGTACAGCTATGAAGATTTTTACTAATTAGATTATGGTTTACTTTCGTGGCTGCATATTCAATGACCAAAACTGTAGGCATTTCTTTAGGACCCTCTGAAATGTCCCAGTTACCTGAGAAGTTTCTACTTGTTAAACTCAAATGAGTAATCTGGTTTTTGACTCAGAGCATGCTAAATTTCACATATTTTTAATGTGAACTTTATATGGCATTCTTTTAATCAATTTTCAAAAAGCAGCAGTTTGTCCAGAAACTGGGAACAGTTGGGGTTTTTTTCTTCCCCAGAGTTAGTGATAAAGTGTAATTCTGCAGTCTGTGATTATGAAAGTACTTCAGCACACATGATCCTACCTATAAAATTTGAGGGGTCCTCTGTGGTATAGAATTACTCAGATGTTTAAGTGTTTGCTAGCCTATTCATAGGTCTGCCCAGATTTGTTTATAAAGTAGCAATGGATCCCTTTATTTCGTGTTTGCAGCAAAAAGAAGCAGTAACATCTCTGGCCCTGATGCTCATTTACTTTAAGGTCCCTTTAGCTGGTTCTGGCAGCACAAGGGAGCCTTAAAGTAGGTGTGAATTACATCCTATCCCACTTGAAGTTTAAAAATAAATCAAAGAAGGGCAGCTGGCAGCATTTTGTAAGGCTCCTTGCCTTACTCACCCTTCACCTCCCACCAGGAACTGTTCTTTTTTTGCAATTTAGTATTGGCTTGCAGTGGAGCTGACTAATGTCTGTGCTGTTTGCTAGAAGACCCCCTCAAAGAGCTGTACTCCATCTGAACAAGTAGACCACATCCTGTTGCTTTCTGTGCGGATGTGAAGAGCCCTGACCCTGCTGAAGCAGTGCCGTTCAGCTGTAAAAAGAGGGAAGACAGAATCTGGACCTACACTAGCTGCTTTGTGTAAAGTGCTGCTTGGTGGGGGTTGCTGGGGTCTGTCCAATATGCCGAAGGGTGGAGAGATCCTGGGAAAAGGGCAGCAGCTCTGCGGAATCTCTAAGCATTTTTCCTCGCACAAAAACCCGGCTGCCAATGGTTTTGCAGACACGAGGCTGAGAGGAAGGATTACTTCCTCTGCCCCCTCCCCAGGTCTGGCAAAGACACGTGTAGTGCAGCTGGACGTGAGGAGCCAGCTGGTATGGTACCACACTAGATAAAACACCAAATGCACTATTAGCAGAAATGGATCCTCTTTTCCACATTTCTCTATGCTGTGTCCATCGAGGAATGCAGTACTGCATCACTCCTGTGCTCAGAAGGGACAGCCTGAACTACTGGTGTGCAAGTGCAGTGCTCTGCCCAGCCCAGCAGGAAATACAAAACTGGGTCCGTTTTACCCACTCTGCAAATTAAGCAGCAGAATGGAGTTCCCTGACATCAACTAATGCATTTTTTCCCATATAAACATTATAATGTTTTTAGGTTCTTAATGCCAATTCAACAGTATCTTCATCTTATTAGCTGGAGTTTCCTTTAATAACATGTACGCACAAGAAACGTGTGCTGGCACTTCCTTCTGCTTAAGAAGATCAGACCCTGGACTTACTTGGAACACAGCATCTTTTAACATACCCTACGTCTGAGTTGTCTTCTGTTGAGTTGCTTGGTCCTACCAAGTGGAATGCATTTTCACTTTATTCTGTCTTTCCTGAGAGAAGAGCAGCGAGCAGTAACTTCTTACATGGGTGCAACCACAGTTCGCTGCAGGGAGTGCAGAGTCACTACTGCAGCGGCAATATAGCAGCTCCTGTACCTCCAAATGTGACCCATACAGCCTGCTGCCCTTGGGGTTTGAAGGGTTTGGCTTTTTTTTGTGGCCTGGCTTCTTTCACAGTTTTTCCATTTACTCTTCTTGTTGAACGTTGAAAGGTTTCTTCAAAATACGGTAGTCCCATGTTTCACTCCCAGGGCCTGTATGTCTTTGAGCTTTCAGGGGAAAGGGTGGTCAGCTCATCTGTTTTAGGCGTATTTCATTGACAACCTGTCATTCCATCTAAAACCTTTCTTTCAAGCAGCAGCTGCACTCGGTCTGCCAACTGGTAGCCAGAGAGGAAAAGGAATGAGAGTGATTAGCCAAGCTCCCATCTGCCTGTGGGATGTGCTGGTTGTGTCTTCTTGCAGGGCACTTGACTAAGGCCAGATCCACTCAAACATTACTGATGGGCTGCAAATCTTTCAAGTAAGTCATCAGGAACCATCTGGTGGCCAAATCAAGAGTAAAGAGAAACTTAGAAAAATTCCTTCAGAAGTAGGAACTTTTTGTATACTTTAATTCTTCCACTAGGGTTATTTGAGCCTATTCTATGCATATTATCTTTAAGCTGTCTTACAGCTGGATGCAGTTTAACATCTGAGAAAAGGTTTGGGATAGTTCCTGTTTAAACCCAAACCAACTTGCTCAGTTTGGTGATCATTAGGTTTTCATACTGCACAGCATGATTTTTGGGGGTTGGACATCCTTATTAAATTTTAAAGATATTCTTACATTTCAGCCATCAAGATTCTAGAGTTGTGTTTTAGAATATAAACATGAGCAGACAGTTTTGACTTTGAAGTTAACTTTGTTAACCCGAGGTTAGCTCAGGCATACTTGTTAGTTGTGGGACATTTGGGGAAAAATTAATTAATAGTAGCGATATGCCTATTAATATTGGAGTAACACAGTCTGGTGTGTTACTTATCTCTCAATAAGGTTATATGGGGAAATGTATCTGCTTTACTGTTTGAAAGGATTTTTTTAGTGTTCTGGTGCCATCTATTGAATTCTTTTCAACTGCGTCCTGTTCCATTGCTATAATAAATCATAGAATGGAATAGAATCATAGAAGAGCAGGAGACCTCTAAAATGCTTAGAAGGACACAAAACTGCCATGAAATTCTGTTAAAATGCCAGTGCTTACTTGGAGGGAAAAAAGGGCAACCTAAGACGATTATTTTCCAAACTGTTTTAAGAAGTGATCTGCTCTAGTTGACACTGGTCTAAGCAGGGCAGTTGGACTAGACAATCTCTCGAGGTCACTTCCAACCTTGAGTTCTATGATTGTGTGTGACATTTAACATCTGTCACCGTGAGTGAGCAATAAACCTCACGCTATGTTTAAGCTAGTAGCATTATCCCTAACTTTACAAGGGAGAGGCTGGGGAAAATGACTTTCACAGGAATCTTAAGGAAGTGAATGAGGCAACTGGAAATACAACACTGTGACCACCTTATGAGCTCTCTTTTCCTCATATTATCTTTCCTCACTTGGAAGAGGGAATCTTGAAGTATATATTTTTGTCTCCATCATGTTTGCATTGGAGATCAGTAAATAGCTTGAAAAGTACTTCTATGTTTCACTAATCTCTGAGCAGAGATTCATTTAGGACTTTTTCTGCAACTCCTTTTTTTCTTTTCTTGGAAACAGTTGTTGAAGTGAAAGTTGATCTGTATATATTGGGTTTATTTAATGAGCTGAACCAAAGTAAGATTTGGAAAGGAATGGGAATAATTGATTCTTCAGCTGATAAGTCACTTGAAGAAAGAAAAATCATGGAATTTAGAGTGACCAACTTCCAGCTTTCAAACACTGAATTTAAAAAACATGAAGATACATTGCAAATTAATTGCTTATGGCAAATATGAATGAATATACGCGATAGCTTTTACAAGGTTCCTTGGCAGTTTAATGTATACAGTTAGATTATACAATTGCTGTTAATAAATGTTCCTATCCTTACCGGAGATTTCAGATGCTGAAGATACATTGATAGTTCAAAATATCATCTATATTTTTTATTTCTTGTCTGTAGCATCTCTCAGGTTAGGAAGCTTTGTCTGCTGACAGTCTGTAGCTTTGAAAAGTATACGTGGTCTTGTGTTTCAATAGAGATAGATAGATACAAATGAGTTAACATATGAGAGCTGTTAATATAGCGGCTTCTAAACCCATGTTATTCAGTCTGTTGTCAGTCTACTTCATTTTTTACAGATTATATTCTTAAAATCAAGAGCAATTTTATTTTGACAGTTTCATATGGTTTCAGACATATTATAGGCAGGCCCATATCCTCACCTCATGGACCAGATTTTAAGCAACAGCCCTCCCCACTTCTATAAAGCATGAAGTAGCTAGCTCTGCATTACTATTTTTAGCTGAGTTTCATTTGACTTCTGTTGATACTTTTTCTTTAAAATATCAGACTACTGACTTTTTCTAAATTTTAATTTGTAGGAAGAGGTCTTGAATAACTTGCAGTCCACAACGAATTCAACTGCTTACTAGAAAAGTACTTACAAGATTTTAGCTTTTGTTTACATTCATTTTTGTATCATGGCTTATATTCATTTCATGACAGTTCTGAGCATAAAGAAATTACTCGCTCTCCACAGGTGACTTTGTCATCACTGGTTGTGTTTTTTTTAATGGCTGTTGTCCGTCTTCTAAACTCTTCATATGGGGTGCAGAATCCACGGCTATTGAGAAGCCAACACATGTGTTGCTGCTTGTCTGGTTGATAAGGAGAAAATATTTGGAGTCTTGGGAGATCTGCCTATGTTGAGCTTCTGTGTCAGAGATGAGACATGGTTTTGATGCTGGCACATGAACAGGGCAACAGAATGCGTATCCTTCATAAGTATTGCAGTTTTTGACACAAACCTGGATTTTTGTTTTAAAGGTTGAAGTTTATTTTCAAAAAAGTAGAGCTACAGCAGTTGTGAA
>NW_009594191.1:0-24256 GCF_000690535.1 Cariama cristata | reverse complement strand
AACAGTGAAGTACTCCCTGAAAAACACTCATGCCAAAAAAAATAAAAGTTCCAGGAAAGAAGCATAGTGGGGAAAAAAACTAGTAGAAAAGGGAGAGAAAGGAAGAGCCAAACAGGTGGATGAAACTTTCTGGACAGTCACAGCAAGGAATGTGTGAACAACAAGTGGGTTTGTTCCTTGCTGAAAGTGTAGCAGGCTGTGTTAGAGAGAGATGTCTTGCGGGAACAAGCATACTTTTGAGATGGCTTTCAGGACTCTTGTGTCAAAGTGGAAACTTCTAATCCTCAAAATGAGTAAAAGATATAGTGATGAGAACAAACTCATAGTTCCAGCCATTGCCGTTTATTTTTGTCTCTCTTCCTCGCAACAGAAATTTTGCATTACACAAATACAAAATGTTTTGGGTCAGGATTTCAAAGCAGAGTGTAAAAATGAGGCTTGTTTTTATAGGTGTGAAAAAATGCTAGCTCCCAGCTCAAGTCAGGAGGTAATTTAGAACCTGGAGATAAGAGGTATTTGAAGAGATTCTTAAATATCAGCAGGATGGTCCAGGAAGGGCGCTGCCATTTAGAAATTAATATTAGGGAAAGTAAATGGCTTTCAGGAATGCTGAGGCTTGGCTTTCCAGCTCTTGTATAGTGAGGATTGTAGACAAATAGGAATATAGATAAGTAGGATTTTTCTTGACAACAGAATTCAGGTTGGTATCTCCTCTTAGCAATAAAGTCATTCTTCATTCAGCAAAAGCCACCCTCTATTTGTTGATATTGCTTGTACTTGTATACACTTCTGTGTGATGATGCAAAATATTTTGAGGATTTTAGCTTTTGGTATTGTAAAATACATAGATAAACATGGAAACATTTAAGTATCCCCCAGTCAAATCTGTCCTGAGAAACGCGATTCAGAGAAAGCCGTACAAACCATTGGCCTTTTTCTACTATAGATGAACTTCTCACCTTCATGCATTGCTCACCTGCTGATATCTTTTCCCCACTGTGCAGCAGGAGATGAAAATCTGGTAACTGCCAGCTCTCCCTCCCCTGCGTCACCTCCACCTGCACTCTCCACATCACTCTCACCTCCAGACACTGTTGAAGGTAACGGTGAATTTGGGACTGCGGCATTGCTGCTCTTCTCCTGTTTTAGCTGAACTGGCATCTACTTCTATCATACATTGGTTAATTCCATCACTGTTAAAGCAATCTGGTGATTTATGTTGTCTGAGGTCAATTATACTACAGCAAAATTTGTTAGTGTAATGAGGACATATTTATTGTTTTATTTTAATTAAATCAAAGGTGGGGATTTCAAACACATTTTTCGAAGAAAGCAATTAGAATTCAAGCTATAACATGCTGTTGCTATGAGTTTGTTTTCCTTACAGACGCCCCTTCCCCTTGAGCTCTCAGATGAGAGTTTCATGCTGAGCTGTCACAGTGGCACTTTCCTGCAGTTCATGCAAAGCTCCTTGGGCACCACAGCGGTATCTGATTGTGGGAAGAGGGTCCTTCCTGGGTCAACAATATGAAACAAAACCACCCCAATCAGTCTGGGCTTTTTGCAAGCTGCACGTTAATTCACCTCCTTCAGCTGGTGTTTCAAACACCTGCAATTAGTGCATCCCGCACACCTTGCTAAAGGATGATCAAATCTCTTCACCATAAAGTCATCCCAGCCAAATTGATGGGAATTTGTAATTCATGGTCTTGCAGACCTAATTGCAAGCCATGCTCTTGCAATAAATCCAAGCAGATGTGTTGCACAGCCTGTGCAGGAACTGGAGAGCAATGTAAATGTGTTCTTTTTTCTAGTGTTGGAGGGAGAAATACAATTCAGAGAGCAGCTGGCAGCCTTTCTGCTTGCAATGAGCTTCTCATTTTCATGCATCACTCACCTGATGGTATTTTTTCCTCACTGCGCAGCAAAAGATGAAAATCTGGTAAACACCAGCTCTCCCTCCTCTGTGTCACCTCCACCTGCACGCTCCACATCACTCTCACCTCCAGGCACTGCTGAAGGTAACAGTGAATTCGGGACCATGGCATTGCTGCTCTTCTCCTGTTTCAGCCGAACTGGCATCCACCACAGCCTTCCTGATGCTGTCTTCACCTCTCAGGCTGCACAGCACAGACTCCTGTGGACAATATCAGTCCACATATCAGATGCTTGATATTTTGGGGGTCTGGTTTTTGCTACATGCCACTAAATATTACCTAAAAATTGTGTAATTCCCTGGAGAAAGCTCAGCTGATAGTTAGGAGGAAGGAATGTTTCTTTTTGTATTTTTGGCATATGATTGTATTTAATTCCTTGAAAGTTTAATTTACACTTTCTCTCTCTCTTTCTCTTCTTAAGGAGTTGAGTCAGCAGCAACTACACCTGGTAAGAAACTTTTCATTTACAAAACAGAACTGCAGTAGTGTTTTTTTCCAATCATTTCTTCTTTCCTTTTCCTGCGCATAGTTATCTCACAGAGTGTGTAATGCCTTTTCATTCAGCCCAATGAAATGAAACACGCTGTCTTACGAGGCAAGAGTATCAGACAAGTCTGGGTTTGAGTCATGAATTTGAGCATACTTTAAAACGCATCGTTTAGCATGAAAGAGGTGCAGTCAGTGCCAAAAAGGATTATACTTACTGGATGTTCAGCTGACACCTGTTGGACCCCCTAACACCTTGAGGGTTTAGTGTGCCTTTGCTTACTAACAAATTCACAGTGCCTCAGTATGAGAGCACTCCAGTACAGCAGTCCTGTGTTGTGTGCAGCTTTGTGTCCCTCCTTGACGCAGCAGCCTCCAAAGCTTTAATGAAACTGATATACCTCTCACCACAGGTGTCTCTCCTGCAGACAGCACATACCTCTCCACGCATGCAGGCTCCGTCCCTGCCATGGGACTCAGCAACCCACCACGCAGCAGCACTGCTGCCCTCACCACACGCACTCCCATTGCCTTCAAGAATGCTTCATCAGGTTTGACATCTTCCTTTAGATGCTACTCACTGCTCTCTGAACTTTAGGGGAAAACTAAGTAACTCAGCCTCACAGTAGCCTTCTCTAGCTGACAGTTCATCAAATAGGAAAGGTATCTGCAATTTGGCATAGTGGCAATACCAGAATTATTTCCAGGATCCGGTATCTGATGGCCAAGTTTCGTAGTCATCACAGTGGTATCAAAATGCCAGCTGCTGTCAATGAGGCTGTTGCCAAAGCAAGAGCAATAGGAATGGACCTAAAAGAGAGTATAAAACCCTATCAGTGGTTTGTAAGCAGAGAGATAAATACTGAGATACAGTAAGTAATATAGAGAGCAAGGTCTGTGATCTCGCAAATGAACACTACTTGAGTGTTTTTTTCTGAAAGAGCACAAGCACTGTTCATAATTGTGTTTTACTTAAGAATATGGCAAAATGTTTTAGTTTTTCCTAGTTCACAATTATTAATGCCATTTTTATGTTGACTCCATCCTGGATTATGCCTAAATAATGAAAAAAAAATTGTCCTTGTACATAGCAAAATTCATTAGTAAGTAGTATATTCCTAAAAATTTGCTATTTAAATACCCATTTTCTGTTTTATTGGATATATTAACATGATTTTTCATTTAGCACTCTTCTCTAAATTACAAAAATCCCAGAAGAAAAAATAAAACGGAGAAGGGCTGTAGTGTAACACATTTCTGATGACACAGCCATATGAAATAATGAATTTTCCTTTTTAATGCTATGTTGTTTATTTCCTTACAGATGATTACAGTTCAACATCCTTGCACGGCACCATCTCACCAGTCAGCATGCCAGCAAGCACTGGGATCATCCCCACTCACACAATAGGTGACAAACTTGCACACAGTTACCGCAATTATGATACTGCAAGCACAGAAAATGTGTTAGAATGAGGGAATTCATCTTGAATTTCTTTTATCAAACTTAAGCATACATATTAGGCATACAACTGCATTAAACTTAAGAGGGTTTTTTAGGTATTTTATTAATAGTTTATGAGCAATATTAAAGATACCAGATTTGCTACTTGTCAAGCAAGTGAAAAATAGAAGTTATTTCCACACAGTGGCATAGTAGGAGGGTAAATCTGTCAATTACTGTGTCAGTACTCCTCTTGATATGCCCTGAAATTTGCCCAAGCAGCAAAAAAGTATGAATACATCCAAGACCTGTGTGCTTCTCTGTTTTCCAGTGGTTTCCCTTTCGTTTCACTCAGCATTAGCATTTTCTTGGGATCTAATTGGCAAGCACTTACACACATTATTATTGCAATTGGGCTGTAAGGAATTACTCAGGTCAGTAAAATATATATATGTGTCTGAGAAAAGTACGTCCAGGACTTGAACCCTTACCATCTTTGTAACTGCCCTTCAAGTAGCTGTAGGCTGCTGTCAGCTCTTTCACAGACTAAGCTTAGCTTTTACTTGCGGGTCTTCTGCTCCTAATCATCTTGGTAACTCTCCACTGGACCGTCTCAGTTTCCCTCTCATTAGAGGCACTACTCAGCCAGATGATTCCCAATCTGCAGCGATGCAAATCCCAGGCCTATCTTCTATGAATAAAATTAGATATCAGCCTCTTTTGGTAATACTTATACCTTAGCATGTTTTAAGTAGTTGTTTTCAGGATGAAGTTCTTTGCCCAAGCTTCTGTACAGATTTTCTAAATACCAGCTCATAATTTCTTTTGGGTATTTCAGTGTAAAAATAGTTGTAAAATGATCTGTACTGTTGCATAAATCTCTTTCCAAAGGGAAGAGTAGCTGTGCAAAAAGTAAGTAAATTTTGTTTCTTTAGTGACATTGATACTGTTCAGTTAGCCGTTCCACAGCACACGTATGCTGGGAAACTGCTATAGCTTATCATACCGCTATGAGAATGTATGATTTTAGAATATCCTTGTGTAACTTGGTATGCAGAAATATTATTAATAACCAGTCTGATTTGTAGTCAGTGATGTCATTGGAAAATGATGAAAGACACATGAGCCCTAAAATAACTAGATAAAAAATGAGGTTATATGTAGCTGATGTTTTCTTCCCTTTTTCAAATGTGAGTGGAATGCCAAATACAATTGTATTGAATATATTGAATGAAGAGTTTTGGGCAGTATCAGTTATCCTCCTCCAATGCTCTGTGAAAAAAAACCCAAAAACAAACCTGTTGAGCTACACCTTCATTTTGTTTTCTTTTCTTATAGAAGCTCCCACAGTGACAACTGAAGAACCTTGTGGTAAGAGCCAAACCCTTTATTTTTCCTCCGTCTTGAAATTTGACCAAATCAGTAAACTCAACTACAGAAAACTGATCAGTAAAACTGATCAGTTAGTATCTC
The DNA here is from genome assembly GCF_000690535.1 of Cariama cristata. Classification (NCBI taxonomy): domain Eukaryota; kingdom Metazoa; phylum Chordata; class Aves; order Cariamiformes; family Cariamidae; genus Cariama; species Cariama cristata. The sequence continues at coordinate 18,916 of NW_009594191.1, read as the reverse complement.
AGGTTATTTTATAAACCGTCTTCCAATTCTGGAAGAGTAGCATTAAAGTCATTAACATTTCTGGTCTTCTCATCTCCATTCACAGTTCTGTTAAATTGCCCTGCACTAGGCTGTTGATATTCAGGGCTGCAGAAGAGATCTGCTTTCATTCCACTAGGCCCTCTCTGATTTTTCCCCATCATGCTGATAATTACATGGTGCAAACTGCAATTCATAACTGAAATAAAACTGGAGTTTATACATTGGTTTATCTCTCTTCAATATTAGAGACCTCTCCTTTCTAGTTTTCAGGAATAGACTATAGTAATTTTTTACTAGGTGGTTATGAAATGCGTTGAATAAGAAAATTTGAAATTTCTGTTTAAACAAATGATTCAAGGTGTTAAAAGAAAGTATTCCACTTTGAACTGACATTTTAAATTAAAGCAAATCTGGTTCTGGAATGCTCAGCTTTTTAATTCTTTAGTTTTCCTAACTAGAGAATTGTTTAAAAGAGTATTTTCCTAAGGAAATTTTCTGTTTTGACTAAACATTTTTTAAAGTAAAAAATAAAAAAAAAAAACAATAAGGAGCAGCTAATTTTGCTGGATTTTCTGATTCTTAAAACACATATGGTGTTGGGGGTGCCATAAAACATTTAATGGTTCTCCAATTTGTCATAAAATTATTGTTTGCTATTGTGTCTTTTTCTTTTAGATGATAAAATTGAGTACATCATAACAAGCATAACAGATGTGAAGGACATGGTTGAAGTTACACTGAAAAATGTCAGAAAAAACAGAAAATATGAAATTTTGGAGACTAATGAGATTTTCCATGGGAATTTGAGCACCTATACAGCAAGACTTTGGAGATGCATGAGATACACAGTTAGAGCGGAGAGCTGCACAGACAATTATCTTACTATTCAGCCTGGTAGGTATGGAAGGGTTCTAGCAACTTCTTCTTTTTCCTGCTTCCCCCCCACCCCCAACATGCAGTAATTCAGCTTTCCTGGATTTCTTAGTCTATTCTTGTCTCTTTTCAAAGGATCAGACAGAAGGTTTTCATACTTTGTGCTTGGTTAGCAAGATATTTTGCATTTTGAAGTTGCACCTTAAAACCTCTCAGTATTTTCTTACAGTAGGATGTAAAAAGCCATAATTTTCTCATTGTAAAGGAAAAAAGGGAACTTCAGCTACGTTGGCCATATGCAGCATGGTTAGCAATAGCAAGACCAGCCAGCACTTGAAAGCTACTATTTATGCTGGATGTTTTGTTCACTAAATAGATTGTTGGATTAAAAGTTTCATTTATTATTTGAATACCAGTAGTGTCTTTACCTCATGTAGGCTTTTTAAATTTTTACTTTCCATTTCTTCTTAAATGATTTATATATTATTCTGTGCCAAATGTATCTTCATATTGCAGAACAAATATAAAAGAACAAATTGCTATTTAAAGAATCAATATAGCCAATGTCACAGTGACATATAATATTAATCCATTTCAGAGAGCAGCAAGGCTCCTTTCAAAGTTGAGAATATAACTGACACATCTGCAAAGGTGTGTTGGGAGAACTCATTGAACTGTGCTAATGTGACTGTTAAATGCAAAGGTAAGACACTTCTAAGATATTTTAAAAGATGATTATTTATTTTTTTATTTTTAAAAGCAATGTTCATGTTGTCTTTTGATGAGAGACTGGCAGATTTAAATTAACTGTGCCAATTTGAGGAAGGGCTGTTCAGAATTTCTGGGATCACCAGGTTGGGGACTACCATCCCCATGCACTGCAGATCTGGAGAAAGTTCAAACCCAGAGAGCTCATTTCCTGAGTTTACCAGCTTCACAAATTGCAGACTTCTGGAGATTTTGAAGTCCTGCTTAATGGTCTGAAGGGGAGCTGAGAGTTTGGAAATCCTGCAGTCTGTGGGTCTGCTGTGAGCTGATCCCTTGCAGACTATCCAGGCAGCTGGCTCTGCAGGCTCCTGGACAGTGAGAGTCCAGGCTCTTTGCTCTTGGAGCTGGCCAGCCTGAGGAGATGCTGGCTCTAAGGCAGCTATGTGGTAAGGAAGATATGGATGCTGGATGTCCTCATGTGTCTCAGCAAAATGTGTGATGAATGAGCGGGGCTGGAGACTTCATGTTTCAGGGAGCTGAAGAACTAAGAAGCCACTCCAGGGTTCTGCCAGACTCCCATGAAATGTTTTGATTTCTGTGGGAAAACTATGTCAAATCATATGAGCTTTACTGATGAAGATTAAAGATCTATGCAAACTAAGTTAGTGTAAAAGAAACTAAAAGCTAGTCATTGGATTAGGTTGTACACTTTTCTGTTTGGAATATTATTTGTCATTTTTTATTACAAATTATATTGAATAAATATGGTAGAGAAAATCCAAGTTAAAATGGTACCATGTACTTTTGGAGTTGTGAAAAATATTGATAAAACTCTTTTTGTGTCTACAGATTTAACAGGCTTTACAGAATTAGGTCAAACTTGTAGAGAGCTGAACACTTTATCACCCAACCGTGAGTACAAATGCACTGGTACCGTACATTTTTATGAAGAGGAGGTTGTCAGCCAAAGCTTCAACATAACAACGGATTATGGTGGTAAGTGTAACGCTTATTTTTGCTTTATGTTCAAAATATTTCTGGAAATCCCTACTATGAATCCCACTATCTGTGCTTCCTGGGGTTGAAGACATATTTTGAGCAGCATGCGCAGCCACTCTGAGGTTCTCCTCCGGCTCCTCCTGCCCAGTCTTTTGCCCTTGTGATTGTTCTTTGGCTGCAATCACAGTCTTCATTTCCTGCTCTAGACCAGTCTCAGTCTTCCAGTCTGATGCCTTCATCTCCTTCTCTCAGAGACTGTGATTATTTTTTTTTTTTGGAGGGTGAGAACATGGCCAAATATAAGGGAGTTTGAATGAACACTGAAAAAAAAAAAAGTGCAGGCCTAGTCAAAAACAAGTGTTAAATTCTTGATTTGAAGAAAGATGTGATAGAATACTTGCAAAGAATGTCTCCAGATAAAGTAACGTGTTTTTCCAAAGCATTGTCCTTGGAAATAGCTTAGATTTTTTTTTTTTCTGAATTAAAAAGGAAATCAACCTAAATTAAGTAACCTGCAAATAAAAATTCAGGCCAAACATTTAATGTTTGTTAAAATGATAAGGAAATAAAAACAATGTATAATATTTGGAAATGTTGGACAATTTTAGTAATATGTGATATTGCTGTATTCACCTTGTCCTGAATTAATTAAATTTATGAAATTACTCTAATATGGTGCTTTTACATATATTCAGTTTATACTTATGTGTAATTTCTTTGAATGAAATAGACTATGAAAAATATTACATGTTGTTGGTATCTTGCTTTAGTATCCAATGAAATTTAATTTAATCAAAGTAGGTAAAAAAAAGGAATATTTTTCATTTTCATTCAAACATTTCCTTCCCTCCCCATTATTTTTCTTTTACAACAGCTCCAGAAGCACCAGAAAACCTTACAGTACTTTGTGATGCCAGAAGTGTATCAGTTACATGGAAGGAACCTAGTGACATTTCAAAGGGTCCTATAGATGGCTATATAGTGAGATGCAATGGCACGGGTAAGTATATGCCCCTTCAGTAGTGAAAAATTAATTGTGTGTTTTAATATTTACAGAGCAGTAAGCATGATGCACTGTCAAACCATATTGGAATCTCTTCAAACTGTGCATAAATTTGTTTGGTTTGGTTGGGATTTTTTTGTTACAAACGTTTCAGTTTCTTTCCTTTGTTCCAGCTGAACCTTGTGTTTATTCAGTTTACCATTTCAGGACACAACTCTGTCACTCCTCAGTTCTCATGCTTCGCTTCTTGTATTAAGAGTAGGTTATGACAAGATCATCAGTTGCCTGATCAGTTTGTAGCATGGTACTCTCTGTCTCAGAAAATGCTGCTATAGCTGGTTAATACATTCCCTGAGAAGACAGGAACATGCCTTCTGAGTAACAGCAATGTATGTAAAAGTCAAGGGTCTTAAGTATGGCAGTTATCACATACATGTTTAGATAGGTAAAGGCAGGTTGTTGGCCTAACAACTAAAACCGTCACTCCTTTCAGACATGCTGGTTTAGGCCACCCTATATTTAGATGGGTAAGTTTGTATCCATTATGCTGTGACAGTGTTTTCCAGGTGTGAGTTTTTCTTCAAAACAAGGACTGGAAAACGATGTTTTGAAAATGAAGACCCTGATACATGATTCCAGGAAATATATGTCAGGTTTAAGTTAGTCCTGGGTTAATTCATTCCTTTTGTTCACATACTGCATGTTTTGTAAACCTGGACTGCCACTGGAACCAAAAGATGTCATGCTCCTGTGCTCCTGAGATACAAATAATCTCTCCCATTCTCCATGCCCCAAATTTGAGCACTACCCAAAAGGGTGGCAGCCCCATGCACCAGTTTCTGTGGTTGGTCTGGCTTGGCCAGTCTAGGAGACCAAGGCAGTATGCTGGGGTGTGGCGAGGTCACATCTGAAGCAGAGAGAAGGAAACATGGAAAGGCCATTGCTTCCCACTTCCCCAAACCACCAAAGTCCTAGTTGCAGTGTGGGTAGTAGCTTCGCTCATGTTCCTTATCGTGCAATTCCTTTCTGTCCTGCTTGCTACTACCAAAAGTACATGACATCTCTCGCATCATACCAGGACAGATGTGCCCAGTGTGCAGAGTGACTTTTGACATCTGTCTACTAACCTTCCCAAGCTGAACACAGAAGAAAGTATCAGCCTCTCTTTATCAATGCACTTTATGTTAGTTTTTAATTATACCCATTTAAATGACATACTGAGAAAGTAAAAAACAGAACAGAACAAAACCTCAACTTTCTACCTTTTTGATTGGGGAATTATTTCTTTCTCTTCCTGAGCATTCACTTAGCATTAGTAAGCAAGACAAACCAACCACGTACAAGGTAATTAAAATAGAACTACACATGGCAGTGGCTTCAGGTAGCTCTGATGAAGTGTAGGAGTTCCTGTGCTCCTAACATAAATTTCATTCATTTAATTAATTAACTTCATTTTTCATTTTTTCTTAAAGAGGAAGAACAAGACAACACAACTAACTTTATTTGCCGTGAATTAGAACCTTATACCAGAGGTATGGTATATGTGATTCCATATACATTCAGCAAATATAATAGCGGAAAAATTAGGGGAAAAGCTGGAAGATGTAACTTTACAACAAAATCAGCAGGTAAGTCTCTTGTCTGCTAACTGTTATGGACAAGACTGATACTAATACAGGGAATACGTGCTTTCTTACTGTACTTCATTACATTTTCTATATGTTATTACTATTAGCCAAGAAACTGACTGACATTAAAAGAATTGTATTGACATTCATATCACTAGTGGTTTTTTAATTATGTAATGCTAATTATTTTTAATTATGCATTTAGTATTAGTATTCTTCTCACATATACCAGATTTAAAACCAAAAAATTCTGCATTCATTTAAAATTTTTGATAAGATTTTAGAAAGCATTATGTCTCAATCTAAAGAAGCGATCATGAAATGATAAGAGTTCTTGATTCTTGGAGAAGTAAGGAGGGGAGTCAGCTGAATGGCTTCCTTGGACTTCCAGAGGGCAGACTTAGACCTGTTCAGGAGCCTGGTTGACAGAGAGTCCTTTGGGAGGCAGTCCTGAAGGGGAAAGCGATCCAGGAAGGCTGGACATTCTTCAAGAAGGAAATCCTAAAGGCACAGGAGCAGGCCGTCCCCATGTGCTGAAAGACGAGCTGGTGGGGAAGAAGACTGGCCTGGCTGAACAGAGAGCTTTGGCTGGAACTCAGGAAAAAAAGGAGAGTTTATGACCTTTGGAAGAAGGGACAAGCACCCGAGGAGGGGTGCCATAAAAGACAATTAAAAATGTTTCTATAAATACATTAGCAACAAAGGGAGGGATAAGGAGAATCTCCATCCTTTATTGGATGCAGGGGAAAACACAGCGACAAAGGATGAGGGAAAGGCTGAGGTACTTAATGCTGTCTTTGCCTCAGCCTTTAGTAGCAAGACCTTTGGAAGGTGTGGGTTCTCTGGGTACCCAGCCCCCTGAGCTGAAAAACAGGAATGGGGAGCAGAATAAAGCCCCCATAATCCAAGGGGAAATGGTCAGTGACACCACTTGGACACACCCAAGTCTATGGGGCTGGATCAGATCCATTCAAGGGTACTGAGGGAGCTGGTGGAAGTGCTTGCCGAGCCACTTTCCATCATTTATCAGCAGTCCTGGCTAACCAGAGAGGTCCCAGGTGACTGGAGACTAGCAAATGTGACACCCATCTACAAGAAGGGCCAGAAGGAGGATTGGGGGAACTACAGGGCTACAGCCTGACCTGGGTGACGGGGAAGGTGATGGAGCAGATCATCTCCAGTGCCATCATGAGGCATGTACAGGACAACCACGTGATCGGGCCCAGTCAGCGTGGGTTTATGAAAGGCAGGTCCTGCCTGACTAACCTGATCTCCTTCTATGACAAGGTGACCTGCTTAGGGGATGAGGGAAAGGCTGTGGATGTTGTCTACCTAGACTTTAGTAAAGCCTTTGACACTGTTTCCCACAGCATTCTCCTGGAGAAACTGGCTGCTCATGGCTTGGATGGGTGTACTGTTCACTGGCTAAAAAACTGGCTGGACGGTCGGGCCCATCTTCAGATGTAGAGCCTCGTACTGTTTTAATTCCTTCTTTAAAAAAAACACAAAAAAACCACCAAACCCACCCCCAAAAACCCATGTTTATATAATTTTTTCCAGTACCTTTTTAGCTGTAGTTCCACCACCTCCAGACTCAGCTAATAGAGAGATACAGCTATAGGGAAACTATGATGGTTTATACCTGGTAAGATACTAAATTAATATTTCCTTTAATGTCACTGAATAAGCAAAAGATTTTTTTTTTTAGTGAAAAATAAAATATTATTTTTGTGCTAATGATATAATGATAGTTTAAAGTGGTGATTTATTTTTCCCTAATAGCAGGAATAATTAAATCTTTTGTTGCTTTTAGCTCTCCTGAAAAGTATGTAGAAATAGATATGTAAGAACATTAAATCTGACTGCTGTTTTTGTTAAGTGTGTTGCTGTAGAGCTTTGGGAAATACAGGGGCTTCTGGCAGACTATTGCTTTGAATTTGAATCCAATCCTTCTGTGGAATATACAGAGCTTTTTTGTCTAGTTTTATAGACAATCCATGAAAACATTGGAATCTTCCTGTTACTCTGGGTCATTGAGCTAACAAATTTTAGTTTATAGTCGGAAGAATACAAGGATCAAAATTATCACGTGAAGCCCCATGGGGGAAAAAAAAAAGCTGATAAATGAATTGATTGATAATGTAAACCATTTGATCTGAGACTTAACTGTAACAGAAATTGAAAAATGTCTTTAATTTTCAAAGAACCCTAATTTGAGAATGATCATGTTTTTTCTCTCTGTGATAATCTAGTTTGAGCATCTTATATTTTTGGACTCTCCACTTTGTGGGGCTCCACTCATATTTTAATAACTCAGGTGAAGATTACAGTCCACAATATAAGTTTATGGGTCTGGAAAACAACCTCAGTTCCCTTATTTTTTGAGAAAATAACAAGCTGCTTGCCTTCATGTATTAACAATAGTTATTAAACCTTCTCCAACTGTTACAACAGTTGATAACATGATCAAGCAGATAGTGGAAGAGTTTTATGTCTTCTTGAACAAGAGCATGTATCAGTAGAGCACAACTCATTGGAAGCAGAAAAAACCTACATTTTATAAAATATTTTTTCCTCTTCAACAAACACATTGGCTCCAGAAATGTTCACTTTCTCCTTGTCACAGCTCTTTCAGTAGTATGCTGTACAGGAATCTAACAAATCTACCCTGTGGATAAAAATGAGCAGATATGTTGTAACCATGCACTCAGCCAAGTAAAATATCCTGCCATTCCCCACATAGCATATTTGATCTGCTCATAAAGCCTCATACATCTTAGTTCTTTGTATGAAGAAAAAAAGCAACTGCCTTTTTTTTAAAAAAAAATATGCTAGCTTGCAAATTGAAATGATTTTGAAGAAAATTTCCATGGTGGTGTTCTACTGAAATGTGGCTAATGGAGCTGCCTTATGCAGGAGGTTATTTACATTCTGAAAGGTTTTATAAGCTCTCAATGAAAGGTCCCTTGGGCTGTGCCCCTAGTCTGAAACTCATTTGCTACAACATACAAAATTAGATTTAGAAAACACAGATTAGACTTAACTGATTCCTTATAATTAAAAAGTAAAAAGTTTTTGTGGTTTTAGGCCAGCTTTAAGACAATGTGACACTTTAAGAAAAAGGATACTATTCCAAATATTAATATAATAGTAACTCCTGGTAGGAAATTTCATTTACATAAGTTTTGAAACATACAGTCACACTGAAAACTGTTTGTTATCCTGTCTTGTCTGTTGTCCCATGTTCCTCAAATAAGAAAGTGATGTCAGATGCAAGAGATAGTTGCCATCATATTGTCTTTGCAGCCTGAGTGTCAGCAGAGCTCTGATCTTCCCAGCCTTTTCAGTTCCACTTCACATCTTTTCCAGTTCAGAAAAGCCTATGATTAACTCAAAATTGATTTTATTTATCTCGTTAAACTGGGACTGAAATTTTTAAGAAAGAAAATGTATCAAATTATTAAGACAGAAGATAACAGACAGACATGAACACATACAGCTGTTGAAATGTTTGGTTTGAAATTATAAGAATACAATGAGTAACACTTCTTTTGTGAACAGAACCACAGCAAGTGACTGATGTTAATGCAACATTGACAGCTGATAATGCTGTCCAAATTAAGTGCAAAAGTCAACAAGTGTATGGAGCAAAAACAGTATTTGAATTGACTTGGGAAAATGATGGAACAACGGACTTCAGAGAGAATCACTGTGATTTTAAAAAAGAAAATCTCTTGTACTTGACAAACTATACATTTTCGGTAAGTAGGCTTATTAAATTAAAAATATAAAATATTGCTGTATTTTCATTGTTTAAGCATATTATACTTGATTTTTGGAAAAAGGCAAATATGGTGGCAGAGGAGTTAATCTATGGATCTGTAGGCCACAGATGTAAAGAAGTAGCTATTTCTTTGAAATATAATGCATATGTGCTTAGCCTATCATTCAATACCTTGTGTGCTACCACAACACATAAGTTCTGACAGCACAAAAAATACAAGCTGAATAGACTGTTTGTACTTGGGATAGAGAGAAATTGGGTTTCCATAAGTTTTAAAATAGCTTCTTAAGCATAACTGATATTTTAGTGTTTAAAACACATTTCATTTAATGAAAGTGCAACTGTCATTTCAATCAGCGGACAAATATGGGATTTAAGTCTTGAGATAATTGCTCAGGAATTTTTCTCTGCGAAGATTTTAGATGCTTCAGGGACTAGCTCGTATAAAGCAGTTCACATCCTTTTGCATGTCCTTACATCAGCCTTTTACAAGCCAGTCCTTGTTTCCATACAAAATATATCATCCTCTGTTTACAAGCTTCACTTTCTTGAAGGCCTCCTGCTATTTTCTCATCTTTCAGGCATTTCATCCTTTTGGCATTTGTTGTTTGCAAAGCCAATGGTCTCGTGTGATCCCCTTAATGTGGCCAGGAATATTTTTTTATATCCTGATAGCTCCTCCCAGTAAAGTTTGGGCAAGAAAGTAACCAGTAGGAATGACAGAGTTTTATTACTTTTAGGAACCAGTTTAATTCCTTTTCCACAATCTTTTCCTCTTTTCTCTGTGTCTTCCTGAGGAAATGCAGTGTCAGAGAACTTGAGTAGTCTAGGTTTTGTTCCAAGGCTTTGTGAGTATTTTTCCGACAGATTCTGCTCAGAAAGCTTTGTATTTGGAAAATGAGGTCCTGTAGGAGCAAAAGATGCTTGCATTGCCCCCATATTACGAGACCCCTGCACTCTTGTAAGCTTTTTGTACACCACTTGCAGTGAGCAGTTTGCCTTATGGAAGCAATTGGCTTCTGCTTGGCTCTGAACCCCAGCTTCTACTTTGAACATATTCTGCCCAGTTCTTACCGGAAAAAGAGAGAAAGCCTTATGGCCTTAACTAGTAACAAAAGGATTCTGGTACAAGTTATGGAAGGCTCAAGAAAAAAACCAACAAAACAGATCACCTGTGAGAGCTGGCAGATATCACGATTCCCTTCTATCTGCACACTGAATTGTTCAGGGAATAAACAGGAGCCTACCCAGCATACTTTTTGGTTTAGTGATGTTTTGACCCCGACTGCTGCACTAGGTTTCTGGCTTTCGCTATTTGAGAGGCTTCTTGCTTGTTTTCCCTGGCACCTCTGCTGCTCCTCTGGATGTTGTCACCTACCATGGCATTCCTCCCAGCTGCAGAATTCAGAAACCTCCAACCTCTTGAACACATTGGCCTTTTAGAGCAGAGAGTGGGAGCTGGGGTACGGTCCTCTCAGTCTTCAGGAGAGGTTTCTCTTAAGGGATTGGGTAGGCTCATTAAGAACTCAGCCTACTGTCAGCAGTGGTGCTGAAAGCCCATCTCCTCCCCTTTTGGATGATTTGCAGCAGGAGATTATTACTATTAAAATCACTATTATTCAATCCTGATAGTATTCTCCACTGTTTAGTATTAAGTCTTTAAGTTTAATCGTAAGATTAATTTTTCTTCACAAGAAAAGTGTCCGATATTTGATGTATAAACTTAAAGCTGCCTATTGGGAATTTCTATTAGGGAAATTTAAAAGATTGGATAAATGTAAAATATATTATGAAATATAAACACTTCTAAAAAAACCAATATTTTAACACCAGTTAAAGTACCAAAAGTTAATGTTGCAAGAAAGCAGCTTATTTAAAAGTTTATTTTGGCTTCTATAATTTAAACTTTTATGAATTAGTTTCCATACAGGAACTTGTCATAAAAATATCCAATTCAGTTGACTATTTGTATATTTACTGTTGAAGCAAATAAAATAATGTTGTTTTATTAGATATTGCATGGTTATTTTTCAGATTTGAGAGACCTGATTTTGATTTGATAAGAGATAGATTCTATTTCTTCCTTGAGATACATCCGATTTTGATGTTGTAAAATGTGCTTCCTGTTTCACTAACTTTTTTTTCCAGTCATCTATGTATCTTTGGATCTAGAACTTGCTGTAACTTAGGTGGAAACTCGAGCTGCACTATAAATAGCTATATGAAGATTGAGATTGATTCATTGAAAATAAATGAATGTATTTCAAATATCCATTGCGCTTTGCTTTTAAAAAAAATTTATGCAGAAATTTTTACTTGTTAAGATATAACAACTCTACTATTCTCACCCACTTCATGCAGATCTTAGTGTTTAATGGAGAACATAGAGGGCAGCCAGTAAAGAAGAGTATAAGAACCAGATGTAAGTAAATATATACAGCATTTTTACTTTTAGACTTTACCATAGTATAGAGTAATAGCGTAAATTGTGAATTCCTTTACAATTGCTTCTAATTAAAAATCCAAACTGCCTGTTTTTATAGTTTCTAGTTGATCTGCATTTGAAAAAATAATATCCTCATTCAGCATGAATGTAACAGATCATGTTGACAAGTCATTGACCGCAATTCAGAATCATTACACAGCTGTAGTTTCTTCATTCTGCATTCGAATGCAGCTAGAAATTAATTTCTCTAACTAGAATTATTCACTTTAGGATTATTTTCCTGTGTTCAGATCCTGTGTTTCAGGAGCTGAACATCTGTGACTTGTCAGGGATTCCCAGCTCCCAGATCAGGAGCAGCTGAGAGCACCACTGCTCAGGTGTACAGGTCACACAGAGCAGGAGACAAGCATAGTAATGCCAAACCAGTGAGTGAGTTGTAGCATTTTGACAGGTGGACATGGAAAGTTTAAGTGAAATTTTTCCTAATGAAGAAACAAAATTCTCTCCTTTTCTGTAAGCTTAAAATTTTCAAACTTAAACTAAACACTTAAAAATAATTGTTTAGTTCTTTTAACAAAAAAACAAACAAACCAAAACAAACTATTCAGCCCTGGTTCTAGGAAGCATACAGATTAAAAAAGAAAAGTAAAAAAAAAAAAAAGAGTAATTTTAAAATGACATTAATTATGTGTTCAAGAAATAATAAATGTATTCTTTTTCTGTTGCTAGATAATTCTAAAGCCCTAATTATATTCTTGGTGTTCTTGATTGTTGTGACATCAATTGCTTTACTACTGGTTCTGTACAAAATCTATGATCTTCACAAAAAAAAGCTTAGGTAAGCTTCGTATTTCTCTCCCTTTCTTATATAAATAGCAGTGAGGGGTGGGGGGGAGGCTTTCTGTTTTTTCCACAAGATTTCCCAATGGATAGTGCAAAAATGTTACAAGTTTGATATTTCATTAATACTGGGAAATTATGTTCTTTTACCTTTTGATCCTTTCAAAAGAAACTCAATTTTTGGTGGTTTGTCTGACAATGCAAATACAATGAAATAGATTTTAAATCTCTCTGCTATACCCTTCCTCAGAGCACAGAAGAACTGATCTGCTACAACAAAATATTTTGTCACTAGTTTTGTGAAAAATTATTCACAAATATCTGGAAAACCTTTCTTCTATGATTTAAGTTAAAGTAATTAAAATAATACACACTTTCTTGGAACTCCTTCAAATGCTTGTTCACCGCAAACAATATCTCAGGGAGGCTTTGTTTATTATAGTCATCTCCAGGTGACTTAGCAGTTCTGTAGGACAGCGGATGGCAATAGAATGGTCATTGTCTTCCCTGATGACTGTGCCAGAGCCCTGGAAAGTCAGGCTGACTGCTGCTATTGCTGTGAAGTGAGGTGGTGCAATATGTGAGAGAGCTTGTAATGTGGTCTGCTGGTTATGAACAGTCTTGATGTTCACATACAGAACTGCTTTTATTTAACTTCTTATCATATATGCATCTTACTAGTCAAAGTTTTTACAGATGCTTTTCCTCCTTACAGCAGTTCTTCTGAAGCCATGAACCTTGTTGCAGGTGAGTATCTTTATGTATTTAGCAAGTAGAAATAAAACTAGTCACATGTCTTGCTGCCACCTCTGGATTGTTTACATTCTAGGTTGTATACATAGATTACAGATACCAACATGACAGCACCTTATTTGGGGAAAAAAAATGCCACTTCAGTAAATACATAGCAAAAGTATTTATACTTAAATGAACTGAAAGTTTATCAGTGTTTGAAAAAAATTTGTTATTTAATTATAAACCCAATTGTGTTATCCTAGACAATGGTTGTGATATGTTTAACCCTGAGAGTAAGTCCAGAATCAAATACAGCTTCAAGCAGAATTTCCCTTTCCTGTGCACCTTTTTAAAAGCAAGAATTTAAACATAAGCCAGTTGATTTTTACCACAAAATTTTAAAGGCTTTCAAATCCCAAAGACTGAAAGCAAGCATTATGTCCAACTTTTTGCACAAGATTTCAAAGCCTATGAGGAAAGACAGAATCAGTCAATACTAGAAAGCTTCACGAAAAAAAATTATTTATGACATTCAAGCCCACAGACATTAACTACATTAAATGGGAAGTTATACTCTGTTGATACTCAAATCCATTTGATTAGACACATGGCTGTTAAAGAAAAAAAAATCTTTTCAATGTAAATGAAAAATGAATAAATGTCTAGTTAGAGATGTTAAAACTTGTTTAATCATTACTTTATTATTAAAGATGATATTACAGATTATTGCACCTCAGACAATTAGTTAGAAGAATTTGGAAAGGTAGGGAATAGATGTTACATTTGTAGGTTGTTTGCACAGTAATCCATTTCACCATTGATGATAAATGATCAGAATTGAAGTAGAGGACAAGGTCATGTAACTATTGTGGTCGTTGGGGCTGTTGCTGTGACCTGAATACGACAGTCGCCACTGTGTACAACAGCACTGTTAATGCAATGTCCCTGCACGTGGCGTCCTCCTGAGGTGTCTCCAGTCAGGCAGCAGAGCTGAACAAGTTCTGTTGTTCCCAGGGCCTGTTTGCTCACAGCTGGCTCAGGCAACACCATTTCTTTGAAAAATAAACATGCGTAGTTAAAATAAAGTTTGTCCTTTTGCTAATTTATCTGACAATTCGAGAATCACATTTACTGAAATGTAATTTACATTTTCAAAGTCAGTAACGATAAATGTTCAATGTATTTACACAGTTAAAGATGATGACAGGCAACTTCTGAACATAGAGCCAATACCTTCGGAGCAATTGCTAGACACATACAAGAGGAAGATTGCTGATGAAGGAAGACTTTTCTTGGATGAATTTCAGGTTTGTCATTGGCCCCAAATATACCACAGATTTGTAGCCAGGTGGTTGGAAGAATTCTGTTCAAGAGCATGTTTGAAGTATATGCACTGGTTATAAATAAAAAAGTAGGAATCTAGAAAGTTGAATGAATTATCATCTAAGGTCAAATAGGCTTCAGATAATTTTGCTGCCAAGCTCTCCTCATTATAAGATGATGGTACTTTTTTTCCTTTTTTCTTCCTGAAGGTGTTTTTCAGGAAAAGTATAAAACACACAGTCTAAATACTTCTTATTCTAAGGTACATTTTAATGCATATTTTAAATTCTCTTACTGCATAGCCATGGGGATATAAATACTATATAATTGTGGAGAGATATTTATATTAAGGGAAAAGAAATTTGTTTATTTTAGGTAGAAGAAATATATGAAGTAGTATCATATGAAACAGAATGTTATCTTCCAGATTCAGTAGTACTAAATTTCTTCCATATGCATTTGACTGTAAGTAGAAGCTATTTTAAGTATATGCTTACCTAATAAAAGAAACATTGTATTTTACAGAGTATTCCTAGGGTTTTCACTAAATTTTCAATAAAGGAGGCCAAAAAAAGCCATAATCAGAACAAAAACCGTTACATTGATATCCTTCCATGTGAGTATTTGTTACAGTTTTTGCATGTTTTATAAATAACTGTTTGCTCAGTGCCATGAGATAACATAATTATTTTGTTTTAAATTATTTAAATAGATGATCATAACCGTGTTGAGCTCTCAGAGATCCCAGGAGACCCAGGATCAGACTATATAAACGCAAGTTATATTGATGTGAGTGACTTCTACTTAAAAAAAAAAATCTTAGGCACTATTGAAGAAATTCTGTAGTCTGTACATTTCATGCATCAAACACCTTTGAGGATTTCCATTTGAGTTCTTTCCATCTTTGTAATATATTCGGTATTATTGGACTGTTGCATATTGAATTTATTTTTAAAGCTGCAAATCTTTTAAATTGTTCATACTTCCTTTCTCAAAGTTGATAATGTTGTACTTTTTATAGGGCTTCAAAGAACCAAGAAAATACATTGCTGCACAAGGTAATTTTTAACCTTAAAAGAATGTGCTTTCTTTATTCACCCATTTTTTTGTTAGCGTAGTAAAGAAGTCTTAGTAAATTTAAAGAAAAATTGAAAATCTGACATTTTGAAATTTAATATGAAAAAGTTGCCAATGAGTTTTTGCTTAGGGAATTTTGTGAAGATGAATAAATTATACTTCAAAGGCAGATTTCTCATGATGTATAATTTTACACCAAAAGTTTTCAGATTTCACAGCTATGTACTAAAAACATATATATGAGACTTTTAAAATGTTGTAGCCTAATGGCAGCATTCATAATGAAATCAAGTGTGTGGCTATTATTTGCATGGTCTCTAGTTAGCTTTTCAGACTGCATGGCTAAACATGTCCAGAATGTAAGTGGTTTTTCATGTAGCTGCACTCTGAAAAACTCCCTTAAAATATCTCCTGCTAGGCCCCAAGGATGAAACCACAGATGATTTTTGGAGAATGATCTGGGAACAGAAGGCAACAATTATTGTCATGGTGACTCGCTGTGAGGAAGGAAAGAGGGTAACAAACATCCATCCATCCATCCATCCATCCTTTCAACCATCCATCCATCTTTCCATTCTTTTGTCTGAAAACAGAATGGGTTGCTGTGCTGTGGTGAATTGCATTTTCTTCTTAGTACTTTGTTTTCATTCTTTGCTGTTGTCTTGTTGTGGCAGAACCTATGTTGCAAAGCATGCCAAAAACAGTGTTGCCTTATGGAATTACTAGTCATATCAGAAAACGTCACTTTAGTCACAGCTGTAAGTAGCAGAGAGTCAGCTTCCAAATTACAGCTAATAAATCCCGAAAAGGGCTCAAGGTAGAGCTCTAGCTCCTCACAGACCTGTCAGAAAATGTATGGTTTGTATTTTTCTCCTGTCTATTATCTTCTGATATCCTGGCAATGCCCTCAGCTAATCCTAGACAGAATATTTTTTTAAACCATTGTCTTTGCCCTTGCTTTGTCTGGAAGGTTGGGTGCTTCTGGCTTGCTTTTGTTCCTTATTCCAGGTACAGCGGGAAGAAGGGGAACTGCTGTTTCAACTGCTTTTAAAGATGAAAATGTTGGCAGCATGCAGATTTACAGCATCCCCAAGTTGATGTTATAGGCAGGTGGGAGCAACGTCCCTCACTGAAGACTGAAAAAGAAGCCATAGAAGTAGCTGCAAACTTTTCTACAGCCTTCAGGCAACAGCAACAGTAACTGTTCACTTTTTTGACTAGTATACAGGATTTTTTCCCCACTTTATGTTCCAAGTTAAATTCCATGGGCATAAATTTCAGGTTAGAGACCTGAATCGTTGGATATTTGGAATTATTTAGCACTGACATCCTAAGTAGTGATAGCCTTTTCAGGAGAGGACGAGACCTGTGAGAAGTTGGAAAGACTATACTGAGTCGCTATCTATTTTACATCAGGCTTTCTTCTAGCTCTCAGCTCTCTGCCACTTTGCTGTTGTGCTGCTCACCTAACTTCATATCTTCATAGAACAAATGTGCCCAGTACTGGCCTTCAATGGAGAATGGCTCTGCAACATATGGGGACATCATTGTGAGGATCAATGAAAGTAAAACATGCCCAGACTACGTCATTCAGAAACTACACATCACAAATGTAAGTTGATTCAAAAGCATAAGACTGACTGGAATAGGAGTATCTATTTGGAGTCTGTAGGTATCGTTGAGAGGTCCTTTTAAGAGGAGAACAGCCAGCTATCAATGGAAGATGCTCTGCCGTTTTTCCCTAAGCAACATAAAGTTTAAGAGAAAACTTCTTAGATGTAGGTGTCATTCCTTACAAGAAATATGAGTTAGACATATATTTCCCAACTTAAAAATGTATTTTCCTTAGTACTCTGCAATCTGCATTTAAGAGGAAACTGTTAATATGCTGATAAGTGTGTAGAAACTTATTGCACTGTGGTTTCCTTAGATATTTAACTTGTTCTTAAACACAGAACTTTTACTGGTTTATGTGTATCTCAGCATAACCCTCTACAAGCAAAATCAATGTGATGCATAGAGCACCATTATCTACCCTCATGATAATTGCACAGGGGGACAATTACAAATTCTGGTAATCTCAAGTACATTTATAAACATAAGTGTTTTAAAATTACCATTTGTAATAGTACGTATAGAATCATTGAGGCTGGTTAATTACTGTCTTTTATACATCTGAAATCACATTAGTTGCCCTGTGTGTAATTGAGAACAAAATTTGCCATCTGAGGCAAAATGCTCCTCTCGGGCCCTTTATGCAAATATTTCAGTGAGGGTCAATGGAACATAAGTCATAGCTAAAAGCATTAAGAGTCAAGTCACAGATCTTCAGCAAAATAGTCAAGCAACAGACTCCACCCATCTCGATCCATGATTACAGCTGGAAATTTCCTATTCTGCTCTCTCATGTTGCATTAAAATTCACTCAGGAAGTGGTCTGATTAAAAGAAAGTTGTAACTGAGTGTGAAGACAGTGAGAATACCAGGATGTTAAGAATTAATTGTTAACAAAGACATTGCTGTGTGACTAGAACAAACTGGCATTAGAAACAAGAGACAGGGGCAGGTTAAGGACTGATACTTTTAGAGCTGTCTGCTCTCTGTTCAGCTGAGATCACATTAATATAGATAAACCTGATATTGGTTGTGGAACTTAAGAGTGGTCCCGGGCGAGAAAGTGGAGACTTCCACAGTTCTGGTGGAATAGTAATGTATAATTACTGAAACAATGGCAAATAACTGTATGAATAACTGTGCCACAATTGGATAATTCAACTTTGAGTAAGAATTTGGGGGTTAATTACTGGGGAAATGCCCATATAGCCCTACTAAATCTTGGGCAGTAAAAGAATGCCATTGAGTTATCTTTCTCATTTTGTTTTATAATCATGGTTATCAAAATGTATGTCCTCTCTTAATCTTGCAGCAACATATTAAAGTAGGACTCAAGACTTCACATGCTCTAAGCTTTAATCAAGTGACAAGAGAGTTAGTCTCATTGAAAATCATAGGTTTTCTTGTATCTACTTCTAAACAGTAGAAGTCTGAGTTACAGTTTAAATTATTTTTTTTTTTAAATCTGTTGTACCCTCAGCAGGCTACTCCTAGGAGACATAAGAGAATTACCAACTTGTACCCCTTGAAGTAAGCAGAGCTATACACTGGCCAAGCTGTTTATGAATACAGTAGGGAGACATATTATACCCTGGATCACAGGCTAACCTGAGAAAAAGGTCATTTTAGCAACACTTTGAACCTCCTGCTTGTCCTCTATTGGAGTCATTGTGTATTCCTGATTCATGGATATTTTGAAATTAAAATTGAGTATGAAAAATGTTGTAGCCTGAGACCATTGGGATTACAACATTATAGCACACTGTTTTGAATTTTCTGTTTCAGCATTTGATGACTGTTGCCTTTATTTTTCTTCTGCTTTGTGTATCTGCACTTGATTTTGGCTTTGTGTATATATATATATA
>NW_009594190.1:0-1216 GCF_000690535.1 Cariama cristata | reverse complement strand
CAACTTGGTGTCATCTGCGAATTTACTGACTGTGTCCTCAATCCCCTCATCCAGATCATCAATAAAGATGTTAAACAGCACCAGCCCCAAAACTGAGCCCTGGGGAACACCACTAGTGACCGGCTGCCAACTGGATTTAGATCCATTGACCACAACTCTCTGGGCCTGGCCATCCAGCCAGTTTTGTACCCATCAAAGAGTCCACCTGTCTAAGCTGCAAGCTGCCAATTTATTTAGGAGGATGCCGTGTCAAAGGAGATTGTGTCAAAGGCCTTACTAACGATACAAAGATCGGTAACATCCAAACCCCCTTGCTTTCTAACTTTCCTCACCGAAGTGGGAAGCTAGGTGCAGCTGGGTAAGGAGTCTGACATAATGAAACTCAGTAACAGAGTGTTATTAAGCAGGCGTTCTTTGCAGCGCTCGGCAGCACTGGGGATCGTTCCACCATGAGTGCTCCAATGACTTGGTAAACTTTCAGAGATTATATACCATAAAGGCATACATATTCATAGGATTTCTCAGAGGTCGTTTACATAAACATGTGAATTCCTGGAACTCATGCAAAGATCTGATCCACATTCGCAGTCGTCTTCCCTGGTGGTCTTTTGTCTTGGCTCATCACTGTCCCAAGTTCCTCATCTTGGTCTCCATTGGTGTCTGTTGGTTTCTTTGTGCTCCTCAGGATGTATGAGTCACAGTTGCAAATATTATGTCCTTAGGTGCATTCTTGTCTGAGTTGTAGATTGTCCTCGAGTCTCCTTATTTTACAGCCATTCTATCTACCTCCCAAATCAAAGGTGAATCCAAAGTGAGACTGTCCCAGAGCCTCCTCACCTCACAGCCATTCCAGCCATTCCCCAGAGGCCCCTCCTTTGTTTAGTTGAGTAACTAAGATATTTACAAGATCTTCCTGGTTCTTGGTGCTTTTAACTCTTTCACTAAAACCTAGGTAGACTACATCCTGTCCTGGTCTGACTAAAACAGCACCATTTCTCCTTTCAGTAGAATTTTTTTTCCTTCAGTTAAGTTTTCCAGTAATTGCACTGTCTGAAGCTGCCTACAGGTTTCAGGCAGTGCCTGCCTTCAGAGCTGATGGCGGTTCATGTCTGTAGTTGTTGCTGGGGTAGAATCAGGATTGTTATGCAGAGAGGCCCATGGGTGGGTGCTTGTTCCCTGCGGGCTCTCTTGGGCTCCCTGTGGGGGGAAGGCAGAA
>NW_009594189.1:28884-36053 GCF_000690535.1 Cariama cristata | reverse complement strand
TTTTTTTTCTTTTTTTTTTTTTTTCTCCTAATAAGATTCCTCAAATAGCTGAGAGGGCTGCAGGACTTCGGGAGAGAGTCTGATGCTGAGCCTGGCTACCTTGTCTTAGTTTGATTTATAGCCAAAACCTCCTTTCCATTCCCAGGGATGAGGGATGTAGAATAAAGAGAAGGATCTGTGCTGAAATGAAAAGAGAACTTCCAGGGTTTATTCTCTGAAGGCTTGGGGTTTGTTTGTTTAGTTTTTTCCCCCTGTGGGGGAAGGAGAATAAACTTTTTAAATTTATGAAGTAATCTGTGAAAAATAATCCATAACATATGTTCTAGATTGCGTATTTTACTCTCTAAGAACTGCCTGAGCAATTAAAAATGCACCAGGAAGAGAATTAAACACGTGTATGCAATTTAAACATAAACTTGATAGTTTTGCTTGTAATTCAAGGTGTTTTGCTCTTTAAAATAGCCTAATAAATTGCTTTTAGGGACAAGTTTCTACACAGCCTGGGTGTTGAGTCGATCTTCCCAAACCCATCTTGTTTCTAATAACTTTACTATGTTTTGCTTCATAATTTCACCAAGAAAGCAGGGTCGAAAAAGTGTTTGGACTGGTGGTGGTGGTGGTGTGCCTTGGGTGCTCCCCAGGTATGGCAGATCTGGTGCAGAAACCTTAAGAGAGATGTTAACGTGCTGCACTGGCCTGGTGTAGTGTCAGTCCGAGAACATAAGCCGAGTCTTGGATGAGTAACTTTATTAAGCCTTTACTTAATTCTGGAGATTGTGTGAATGTGCATGCAGGCCTGTGCTGCGGCTCGATTGACGGCTCAACTCCCAGACCTGGTAGTTAAAATGTCCCAGGTGACTTCCTTTTCTTAAACTTTGTCCCATGCCAGGCCTTTTCCATTTGCGTCTATGTCTTGGTGCGATTACTGTACACTTTTTAAAGAGCTAATTGTTGGGAGAGCAAATTGGTCTCAGCTGCATTGTACCAGCTGTGAAATTGCTGCTGGAGGTGCTAGTTCTTGCTGGATGAATTTGGAAAGTTGGTTATGTTCTGGGATTCTTCAGGTCTTCTAAAACCTGAGGCTTTGATAATGTTTTTGTATCTTAATAGTTTAAAACAAAAATTAGTACAAGAAAGTGGAGATCTTTCTTGTGGGATTTCATAAAAGGCTTGGTCTGATCCTAAATTATGACGCCGTGACCTATGTAGCAAAGACCTGTGGAGTGTTTTTCTTTTTGTTCAAAACTGTTCCAGTGGTAAAACACCTCACATGTATCCAACTGTGTTTTCAAACAAGCCTACCTTAATGTGTAGTTATTATAGTTTTCTACACGGGATGTGTCAAATGGGTGTCGCATAGCTTTTTCTACTGTGGTAGTCCCTGGTATGTAACAGGTGAAAGGCTGCAGCTCTACAGGTGTAGTTGAAAAGCATAACTTCAGTTCTTGGGTAGAAGCTGCAGGTTTTGTCACTTGGACTTTCTTCTGGCTTTCTTTCCTCTTTCCCTTGTCCATGTCTAAATGAAGAAGGCAAAAAGACTGTCAGGTTTCCCAGCAGGAGAGCGGGTAGGTTTTACTGCACTGGTAGTAGTTGCAGTCAGCACTGGTGACTTGGAAGTGTGTGGGTGCCGGGGCACGTGTCCTGCCTGGTGCTGACCATGGGGAGGGCAGCACCCTGCTGCAGCCCACCAGCCTTGCTGGGTTGCTTGGGGTAGGAAGAAACTCAGGTTCTGACTGTGACACGACACTTCAGCATGTGTAAATGGACTCAGAAAAATGCTCCTGGGTGGGGGTAGGGGGATTTGTCCTGAAGCAGTGGTAAGAAGAAAAGCTACATTTGCACAAGGTGCCCCAAGTCTGTATGACTTACTGGTGTCTTTCTTTTTAAGAGCTCCTACTTTGGATGTGGCTTATCTACAAAAGCATGTTTTTGCCAGTATATCTTATTCCACCCTACAGGCCTAACTTCTACCTCCTCATCACCAGAGTAAAATAAACAGGGGCACTTGCATTGGCACTGACCTGCCAGTTTATCACATCCTAAACAACATAGCTATGTTGGCAGAAAAGCTGCTGGAGTGTCGCTAATGCCCAGATGAACCTGTGAGGTATAAACTTTTTTATTCACTTGTGGGAAATTGATCTGTTTATTGGGTAATGGAGCTCTGTGTGGTCACCTGGCAGTGATCGCTAGGAGCTACATTGCTTTTTGCAGGAGACAAGAAAGTTTGTACGTATGAATTGGAGGAGATGGTGGCAGTGAACATGGGGAGAAGATTAATCCTGTTTGGGGATGGCTGGGCTTGAAAAAGTTCTGCTGCCTTCCTTCCCCTCTGATACTGCCTGCTTAATGGGGGACCTTGGACTTGTCTTGCAGGACACCTCTGCCCCGGCAGGAGCATATGCCGATGCTGGGTGATGTGACTCTTGTAAACCGTCACTGCTAGAGGAAAACGACTCTCCTGGAGTTTGCATGTGTAGACTTTTGGGCAGAATTGCTTTAGTCAGACATGTTAGATCTGTGGTGTTGGCTTGCGCTCTTCAGTTAATACAGCTTTTAAGGATGTTATTGGCATCACTGTGATTTTTTGCGGTCTTAAACTAGATCCTTCCTCATCCTCACTGAATTCCTGCAGTCACATCATCCTGTCCTTTCTTCCTTCTTCCTCTAAGTTCTTCCTTTGACGAGGGTTTCTGTTAATTACTGATGAGATACAATGGTTTAATGCTGAAGAACTGTTGACTTGGTTGTGATTCTCTAATGCAAGACAGTGTGTATGTAACAGGCTGTCAGCCTGCCAGGCAGTTTAATGCCAGTCCCCGTATTTCAGAGTTAATGTAGAGTTAATGACGGGGTCTGTGTCGGAGACCTCTGGTAAAATGACTTTGGTGGATCTCAGTCCAGTGCATTGGTATGTGTGTTGCTGGTCTACACCACTGCTGGTAATTGTCAATTTGACTGATTTTCTTAGCAGTAATGCCAAAGCTACCTACCTAGGCGGCTAGGAGAGGGACATGTCACTGGAGCAGTAGAGGACAGAGCTGCTTGCTGGCCCTGGGCAGCAAGCAGGGAGCCTTGTCCTCCAGAACTTCCACCCTGTTTGAACTGAAAAATGCACCTTTGCAGCGGCACCCCATGGGCTTCTCCAGTGCCCGCTATCAGCCCATGACCCAGCATGTTTAGGGTGGTGTTTTAGCTGACAGCAGTTATGAATTGTGAGTTAATGTGTGGCTTTTTTTTTTCCCTAGTGTTTATTTGTCAGATGTTATAAAGAAACAACTGGTAATTAAATTTGTCTATTCTAATTCTGTTAAAACAATTGTACTAGAATACAATGCCATATAAAAGTCTAAGTGCAGGACTGGCATCCAGGAAGTCTTGGGTCACATCTTTCCTTCAGTGCCAATATAGTTGCATGGACTTGCTCAAACTACAGCAATCAGAATCTGTCCATGTGTTACAGAAGGAAATCACCCCTGTCTTGCAAATGGAAGGGATATATTTATGTGGCACAGCACCTTGAAGCAATGAACACTACACATGTAAGATGTCTTGTCCTGGAGAGATTTATGCGGTGGATACATAAACTGTTCAGATCGTACTTGGCTAGGAAGAGAAGTGCTTCAGGGTCTCACTGACCTGGCCATGTGATAAGCCCTTCAGAAGGGCACTGCGCATGTCCCTGGATTTTTCTCGGAGATTTTGAGTCTGGAATCATGGTATGGCGCTGCTGGCAGTAGTTCAAGCAGATCACTGAAGCTCAGTAGTGGAATAAGACACATGCCCAGATAAAGGCCACTTGCAGAAGAGCTTGTTTCTAGGCTGAAGGCTTTGTCAGCCTTGCTTTTAGGACCGGGGCCTCCTTCCTTCTGGACTCAGTGACAGGGTCAGCTGATCTTCCTCTCCAAAGCAGAGGAGTTTGTATGTGAAGTTACCTTGTGACAACTCCACCAGAGCCCAGTTGGTGTTGGGATAGCAGCTGGGGATCAGCGCCTACTTAATGATGCATTTGACAGCTGCTAGCTCTTGAGGTGTTGTCTCCAAAGCTTGATGCTCTTAGTATTTTTGTTTACCTGAGGTCTTTTGAATTATTCTTTGCAACTGTGAGGGTTAGAAGTCTGTTGCTGTAAACATCAAAGTTGTGTGTCTGTTGTAGTAAGAGTTGTGCTGAGGGCAGAGGCCTTTAGTTCCTCTGCTGCTTCTGACCCTGGTGATGGTGGGTGGCTTTTCAGTGACTGCAGGGAAATGACATACGGTGAAAGTGTGTTAAAGTACCTGTAAGCAGGCAGTGAAAACTTCCCAGCAGCCAAATATTTGTCCATAGCCACAATAGACTAACGTTCCAAGTAGTGACTCTTCCAGGTAGCATTACCTAGGGATTTGTTTAGAGTTAGAAGTGTCATACCTGGGCTTATTCCCAGATCTTCACAGCCCTGTTGGGAGACTTGAATTGCTGATGACCACCCCACCTGGTCCCCTAATTGTTGTCCACCTGGAGCACCGTTGAATTCGATGGGGTTTGTAGGAGCCCAGTACTTCTGAACGTCAGTTTGCAAACTTGTCCCCTTTCCTGTCTGAGCAGTGGGTGTGTTTAACTACTGTGGTGTGGGAGGGTGATCCCAAATTAATGATTTGTAAATGGCTTTGTAGTTCATAGTGTATTACATTTGATGGCCTAAGTTTTCTCCCAGTACCCAGGTGCTGTAGAGGCCACGCTGTGTCTCCTTCAGGGGCAGGAGTAGGTTACCTTTGTGTTGCATAGCAGTAATGGTGGGGGAACAAAACAAAACCCCAAACCAACCAAACAACCTACACAAAACAAAACAAAAACCCAAACCAAACAAACAACTTACAAAAGAAAATTAGCAGGATGTCCTGTTAACATGTCTTGTTTTGAAGGGCAGTGCAAGTCCACCAGCTTTCTAGGTTTCAATGTAATAGAGGCAGGTATTTAGTATATTAATTGTAGTATGTTTCAGCAGCTGCTTGCACAGCCTTCATTAGGAGCTTGGGAGAGTGGTTGGCATCACTTCAGCATCTTCCTGCCCCTCTTCTGAAGACTTGCTGTGGCCACAGAAGTATGGGCACAGTCTCTGTGGAGATGCTGGAGAACATAAGGGATTGCTTGTGACAGTGTTTCAGGCAGGCTCTGTCTCAACTCCCTGGTTTTTGTTTTAAGATTTAAGAAAAAAATCTCTTCAAGTCTGGTATAATCTTTCTTTTCTTGACAATTCTTGGAGATGGCTGCTGGGAACTACAGACTCAGCAGGCACAGGGTGTGCTTGAGGGTCTCAGCTCATCTCCTTGGGAAAGGAGATGATAGGATCTGCTACACAGGTGGGAGACTAAATTGATCCGGAACCTGGTTTAGGGCTCAGTATGTCACCCAGTCCTGAGCTTGAGGCTGTGGAGCTGCTGTTTGGCCACCAAAGTAAACTCAGGTTAAGGAATCCTGCCATCCCTTACCACTTGCTCATTATTTGCAAGACAGCCCCACAGAATTGTGCTAGGAGGGTGGCAAATTGCAGTACAGAGATGGGAACAGGAGCTGGGAAGGAAATCTTTACCTAGTTTTGCTACCGGGGCTGGTACCTTGTAAAGCTGCGATCTGAGCTGGAAATCCTGCAGCATCTCTTCACTAACATCGACCTGGAATTTATCTGGCTGTCTGCCATGTGCTAAATAAACCCGAAGTCATGTTGGAGGCTCCTTCTACCCCCTTGAATCCCAGCCCCTTTCTGGGATAGCAACCCACAGGCCAGATTTTCTTCTGTGGAGGTTTTTAAGCGACCGCTTTGGAGCCCCTTGAAACTGGATACTAGTGGGAATTCCTGCAAGGCCTCTCTAACGTTGCTGCCTGTGACATCCTGCAGTGAAAACACGGCTTGGATTGAGGACCCATCGGTTGGTAAATCAGTACAAACCCAGCTAGTACAATTGAATTTCCTAACAAGCAGTGAAGAGGTCTGGTTAGGTAAGAAGTGTTACATACAGTGAGATCAGAGGTCTGCACCTCTGCCGTCTGCTGTGTGGCGATGATTTTTAAGGAAATCCTAGTTGCGTGGTGTGGTCTGGCTTCAGACTTGTTCTTGTACCTTCACCTTCCTGCCTTTTTTTAGGAAACTCAAATTCTGTGTTCAAGCAATGCCTTTTTACCGCTTGCATCTTTGCAGTGCCCTGGCACTTAAGATGCTGTCCTCAGAATTAGGACTTGGCTTGTATTACTGTGTCAGACTCGGGAGTTGTCTTTCAGCTGGAAAAGTACCAAGTTTGATTTTTCCTTGAAAGAGATTGCATTTTAAAAAGACCATTCTGATGGTGTCGTAACTGTTGCTTGCCTTCTTAAAAAACTTAATCTTGTTCAAACCTAGTGGGAAGGAGTTAGATGCTCTCACAGAATCTTCCATGTACTGTTGGCAGAGGGGGACTGCCCAGGTGGTTGTACATATTTTGGTTTAACTTGTTCCCGCTGGTATCTAGTCTTTGGTTCATGGCTCTCGCTTCCCTTGCTAGTGGAAGGAGACTCTAATAGAGAGAACGGAGGAGTGATTCATGCTGAGGAAGGGAATTATCTCTTATCTAGTTTGTCTCTAAGCCAGTCCTGCCAAAGCTGACTTTATCCTTGAGAGGCTGAAAAGTTGGTCTAAAAGGTAAATATTTGTTCTTTAAAGTGTCTGAAACCCAGGCATCTGGTGTGCTTGCTGATGGGAAGGAAGCTACGCTTGTCTGTGTTCATGCAGCACAGGGCGATTCAACCCGCAAGGAGAACAAACGCTGTTCTTGAGGAGCGTAATTAAAAACTTGCCGAAATCTGTGTAACCTCATCGTCAAAGCAATGTTTTCTCCCACCTCAGTTATGATCGTAGGTCTGTGGGAAAGAAAGCTAAGAGGTCTAGCTCCTGGCTTCTCCGCTCTCCCAGCACCGAGGTTCCTGGGACAGAGACTTAAAATACCAGCGCTCATCTGCATCTTAGAGAAAGTCACTGGAGCTTTGTTAAGTCATCTGGGATGAAGATCAAATACTGAGCAGTGAGGCTTTTCTTCAGGGTTGTATAGAGGAGCTTTTGTAGTACCAAGTAGAATGTTTCCATACCCTTTCTTTTAAGAACTGCAGTGGAAATTCTGCTTGACTTTCTATAGCCAACCTGCCTCTGCCTTGGTGATTGCCC
>NW_009594189.1:15687-28853 GCF_000690535.1 Cariama cristata | reverse complement strand
CAGGAACAGAAAGTGAAACTGGCTGGTTTGTTGGTCATATGCTGAGAGGTGCAGAAAGTGGAAAAATTGTATAAATGCTAAACCAGATGAGCTTTGCAGTCCCATTATTATTATCTTTATGGAGAAAGCTGTCAGTGGTAAGAATGAGCCAAGCCAATTCTTGCATAATTAGCCCCATACAATTACATGGTATTTAGCGATGTTTGACTTGAGCTGTAAGTTCTTGTGTATAACAGGGAGTTTCTGATGAGAACATGAAATGTAGATATCCATGTAGATATGAATATGTGGCAGCTAACCTAATCATTTAAAATCTTCTCATGCTCCTTTAGCTTGTGTCTTAAAGGTCATTGAAATCTAGACCTCGGATGCCCTTTTTAGCCTTTGCACAGCATCACTTAGTGTTCTATTTTTGAGCACTTGCTAGTATTGGATATGAGGGGAGCTACTTTGGAAGGGTTTTGCAGTATTTGTGTTTTATTTCCTACTTTATCACTTGGCAGTTGTTCATACTCCTGGTTTTAGGGAGATTGCAGTCACTTGAGCCATTGCTGCTGAATGTTCCTGTGCTGTACCTAACCTCAAAATTACTTTTGCTGCCTCCCTGGATTCTTCCGCTTCCAGTGGAGGAAAGTAGACCTGGCTTAACCTGAGCATAGTCCTAGGAGCTCCCTAGCCCAGAGCTCAGCAATGGTGCAGATCATATCTTGACCTAAGCCAAGCACATCACTTGGGACTTGACTTGGTCCTGCATTGAGCTGTGCATAAATTGGTTCTCCATGCCCTCCTGTTGCAGTAGGCCTGCAGTAGGTTTGGGATCTCTCATTTATGCCTTGGTTTCTTTGTCTTTTTACAACGCATCTTTTTTTTTTTCTTCAAAAGGTAATGGAAATCCTTTAGCTATAAGAGTGATCACATGCATCTGCTGAGTGTTACCCATCTGTGTATAATTCTGATACATATGTCAGTTTTACATCTAAGATGTATACAACTCCTGTCCAAGGAAGTTCTGTAGTTTCAGTGGTAAGTGGGATGTGCAATTAACCTTGTGTGTCTGGCTCTTTCAGAACAGGGCAGTCGGACGGCCCAAAGGGAAGCTGGGCACTGCTTCTGCAGTGAAGCTCGCAGCTAATCGGACAACCGCTGGAGCACGTCGGAGGAGGACGCGATGCCGCAAGTGCGAGGCGTGTCTTCGGACAGAGTGTGGCGAGTGTCACTTCTGCAAAGACATGAAGAAATTTGGGGGACCTGGCAGGATGAAACAGTCCTGCATTATGAGGCAGTGTATCGCAGTAAGTGTACCTGTTGCTACAGCTCGTTTGGAGATTTCTTTCCTATACCTGTCTTCAGGTGACAAGGTATAGAACGGAGAACTGTGGTCTGAGTAGTCTCTTAAAGCATATCAGGCAAAACACTGTAATCCCTGCCCTCTCTGTTCAGATCTCTTCCCATCACTTTTCATTCCCTGCCCCCCCCCCCAAATCTTAAACCAGAATGCTCCTAAAACTTAGTAGCATGGCTTTCGTTCTCAGTAATATAGAAGCTAAATGTGGAGATTATCAGTACACCAGAAACTGGCACTCAAATCACACTGAAATTCTGCAATTCAGGGCAGAAGGGGAAAAGTGGGAAGTTCTGATTCAAAGGGGAAAGAGGCCTGTTTGGTTTGGATCTCTGAATTTCCTGAGAAAAGCTGCTTTGCGACCATTTTTACCATCTTAACTACTTAAACGACTTAAGATATGGAGAAATCTTTGACTGGTATCCTCCAAGATTTTGGTGTTAGTGACCCCAGCCCCAGGCTACTTGATCTGAATTTCAATTTGTTTGCTATTACCTAGGCATATAGGAGGGATCTGATCCAGATGAGCCAAAGAGCCATCAAACCAGGGTCTTGTCTTCCTCAGGGACGAAGTGGTTGTAAGGGGATGAGCATCAGAACGGGGCAAGCAGGCAGTCAGACAGTTTCCTGGGCTCCTGTGATACATTGCTTAGAAGCTTTCTTGAGTTGTAAGTGATAGCTTTGTATTTAACAAATACTGACAGCTTAATCTTCCATTAAGTTGTCTAAGCACCTTTTGAGTCTGTTGCTTTCATACTGACTGACTCGGGTCTCATGTCCACAGTGCCCCCATTCAAGGGTAAAAAATTAGCTTTAGCTTTTCTTAATTCTTTAGAAGGTCTTGTTTATGCTGTTGTTAAGGGTTCGGTTTTCTGTTGTTTTTTTTTTAAGGAAAGGAATGTTGTTTATTCATAACTGAAATATTACCCCATCTATACTGATTTCTCTCTAGCTCTTATTACAGTTCTTTCACTTGGGTTTCTTTTTTTTCTTTAATACTGATGAGGAAACTGAAGTGGAGACATTAAATGGCTTGGTCTGACACTGATAAAAAACTGATAAGCACTTAAGGTTTCCAGTAGTTGCTCCTGGTAGCTCACTCCATGTCCTGTTCTAAGCCGTGTGCTGTTCTTGACAGAGGATTGGATTCAGCTCTGCTGGATCTTTCAGTAAAGTACATAGAATATCTACCTTTCCGCAGAGTGCTTTTGAAGCTCAAGTGTCTTTTCTTTGAACACTTGATTTCCTGGAGTGTGGCATGAATTGAACAGCATGGATGAAGAATTTATTATTCTCCAGGGGGAAGAAATAGTGAAATCGTGCTGCCTTTTTAGCAGAGGGATTAAATTAGGGCTGCAGTGTGCTTTCTTGTCCTGACTGATGAAGGAAACTTTCATACTAAGCTGTTTCACTCTTGATAACACAGGCTGAGCCTTTTGGAGGTGAACTGGCTTCTGTTCTGGCTGACTGTAGTCATCTTCTCATCCCCTTTCTTCTAATGAAGAGGTATTTTTCTCTTTGGTATCTGCAGTTTTATTTCCAGAAGCTGTGGTTAGAGTATAGGGCTTGGTAGCCAGGGTACTCTGATTACTTGTCCCAGCCTTGCATGCACTGAAGAAGACATCTCTGCCCTTCGTAGGTTCCCATTGATGTAAATAGCAGGGCAAGTATTACAAACTGTCTTAGAGCTGCAAAAGCATAGAAAATTAGCAAGTTGAACTGTTGCAACTTTACATTTCTATAAGCAATCCTGTTGTCTTTACTCTTGTTCGTTATGTTCTCTAACAATTGCAGTAGTAATATATTGTGATACCTATCCAACAGCTTCCAGCCACAAAAAAAAAAAAAACCCAAAACGCTGCAACAAGCCCAACCGCCCCCAGCCACAAAAAAAAAACCCCCAAAACGCTGCAACAAGGCTCTGTGGAAGTAATGATCCTTACAGTTCTGGGATTGTGCTTTCCTCTGGTTAATAACATTGACAATATTAACTAGACACAGACTTTCATTAAATTCAGAAGCCTTAAGAGAGCCTGTACTGCTCTTTGGAGAAGAGGAAACTCTTCTGCATCACTAGTGCAATCAAGAAGGGAAACAGGAGTGCCTGGGACACTTTATGCTGCATTGAATAGGTCTGAAGGGAGTGTGGGGCTCTGTGCTGGAAGGACGAGTTGTGACAGCATGGCTGCTCTTCCAGCCCGTCAGTGGGACAGAGCTAGTTGGGACATAGAGGAGGTTCCCTATTCACACTTGCTCCCAGCAAGAAAAACTGTGCTGCTCCTGGGATGTTTGTTCTTGTGTGTGGATATAAATACTTGTTGTGTAGGAGATCGGACAAAAGAAGTGGACAGAACTCTTATTGTTCTGGACAGCTTGGCTTTTCTGTGGTTTACCTGCTGGTGGAATGGGATCCTGGTGATTCCTATTTTATGCTTGGGAGGAAGGATGGGAATTAAATAGTATTTGCAAAATGCTTTTAAAATATAGCATGGGTAAGTACCAGCATGAGAAAGCAGGAAAGTGTTGCTGTAGCTAAATGTATCAGATGTTGGGGGCGGGGGGGGATGTCAGGCAGCACTCTGCACTCTGTAATGGCTTACTATAGCTAGGTTTTTCCCTATCTGAAACTTGCCAAAGGATGTACTGTTGCTGCATAGATTTGGTTTGGTGGGCGAATATCCACTTGCGGATTTTATTCACTCCATCTACAAGAGATCCTTGCCATGAAAAGCCACATCTCTGCCTCTGGCTGCTTAATAGTTAAGGACTTGCAATCCAATCGATTGCATTTCACATTACAGCCAGCTTCTTATTAGGATCTTCCTTCTCTTTCTTGTAAGGAGGCTTATACCTTATTGCCGCAAACCAGAAGTTTGTTCCTCATTAGCACAAAGGTGGCTTTTTAATTAGACTGGCATTCAGTGCTTTGACATGGGTGACAGATAGGTGAGATGCTGCAGTTCCCTTTCTGCCTCAGCAAAAGACAGGAAAAAAAATAATCAGTGTGCTTCTCACTTGTGACGCTTGTGGGAGAAGAATTCTCTTTTTAAGTGTCTGTGCACTGCGTTTTGCAATGCTCAGGTTGGGAGCAGGGCCCTAGATAACAAACTGTCAGTCAGGAAAAGGTCTGTTCTTGGTTCTGTTGTGGGCTTGCTGTGAGACCTGAATTGGATCCCATAACATCTGTCTACCCTGCTTGTAAAATAGGGGAGCTGCCAAATTGCTAGTCAGATTGTGAAGCTTAATGGATGTGAATAGTGATGTTCTAGGTTACTTCTTTTCCCTCCCATTGTACACTAGTGAAGTGACTTGCATGCCAATGTTTGTGTCAGCTCAAAGGTTCAAGGGACTCGCAAAAAACCAAACCATTTTCATCCATCCCTGGGATGCCCCATGAATCTATGTTGTTGCAGGGAGGGCACTTGCATTCCATGAAACGTGTCCTGTGATGCTTGGTCTGGCTCCCCAGCCCCGTTTGTTACCAGTTTTTCTTGCCCTCTTGCTCTGCTGGACTGGAGCCTTCAGCAGTTTGCACAATTAATCCCTATTTATCTCCTCTTTGAAATGAGCGTACTGTAAATGCACGTTGAGTTCTGTTCCCATATGTCTTCTGTGTCCCGATCAAGACTTCTTTCTGATATGTGTAAACAGCCGGTGTTGCCTCATACTGCTGTGTGTCTGGTGTGCGGAGAAGCTGGGAAAGAGGACACTGTGGAAGAGGAGGAGAGCAAGTTTAATCTCATGCTAATGGAATGCTCCATTTGTAATGAAATCATACACCCAGGATGCCTTAAGGTGAGTACGAGGATGTGATACGTTGGAAACAAAAACTGGATTAGTTATCACTTTAATGTAAAAGTAGTGCACAGAAATTGGAAAGCTTTCACGTTTTCGTCTTTGGAAACTTAAGTGAGCAAAGAGTTGGTGTGAGAAGCAGGGTGACAGCCGTGGCACGGGCAGCCCTGGCTGGCAGGCAGGAATCCTTTGATGTAACAGCATCCCCTGTAAGCAGAGACTCTTGCTTTGGACAGCCTCTGAAATGTCTGTGCCTGCAAATGTCTTGTGGGGTTTTTTTTGTTTTGCTTTTCTTTCTTTTTTTTTTTGCCTCTTGTTGAAGGAAGTGAGGAGTTTCAGTTGGGATGGGAAGCTCAAGAGGACAGAGGAATTTGCCTGTGCTTTTGGATGAGTTAGTCATAGTCCCCATATCAGTAGCTCCTTCCTGTGTCCCACAAAGTACAAACGAGTAGTTTGTGCTTCGTGTTTGTCCAGGCGTAGATGTACCTTGCAGCAGCAGCTGGCTTTAAAGATGTTACAAGCAAATGTTGCGGTAGGAAGACTGCAGCTCTAGTGAACAAACTGAGCAAGTTTTGGGCTGCAGGAGTGCTCCCCCTTGGCTGACTTGAGTCCTGTGAGCAGCTATATTCTTTGCTGGTAACAGAAGTGTCATTTTGGGCATATCTTTGTGTTATCAGCATTTAGAAGCCTCCTTTCTCCAGAGCTGGTTTGTTTCAGCTGATCAGTTGTTTCCTGTTGCTGATTTGTTTATGGTTAAAGTGATTTGCCAAAGCAAATGCATTCTGACACACTGTGTCCCAGAAAGCAGCTTTTGGCCTTTCT
Organism: Cariama cristata; assembly: GCF_000690535.1. Classification (NCBI taxonomy): domain Eukaryota; kingdom Metazoa; phylum Chordata; class Aves; order Cariamiformes; family Cariamidae; genus Cariama; species Cariama cristata. The sequence goes on along the minus strand of NW_009594189.1, from coordinate 22,894 downwards.
GAGATCTCTGGGAGGAAAGGTATGTTCCTTATGAAGGCCTGGGGTGATGCTCTTCTGGCCTTTTATTTTTCTTGCGCTGTACAGAGTATTGCACCAAGCTACATGCGTGTCATTTATTAGAGCAGAAAGTAGGTAGCTGGCAAACCAGAAGTGTGGCTGTCTCCCCGATTCATGAAATTGGTGCTCACAGCTCCTGCCACAGATGGGCTCTGAAAGGGAGCTTTGCTTGCTTGGCTGTGCTTAAAACAAGGCTTCAGGGGCTGATGAAGCAAAGGAAGGAGCTGCTCATTTTCAGAGGTACCTCAATTTTGGCTTGGAGCTGCTGCTTCGCTATTCCGGTCCTTCCTGAAAGTGCCCTGCGCTCCTCCATCTCTTGATTTGCAGCGTCAATGACTCTTCATGGCTGAGTCCAGAGGACATGATTGTTGTCTAGCGGCAGTTCACGTAAGGTTTCCTCTCCCCATACCACGTTTGGGACTAGTTGCACAGGATGTGGGTCAGATCTGTAAAATCAAGCAAGTGCTGTTTGTTCTTTTATGTATGTGTGGTGTTCTGAGTGCTGTTTTGGTAACTACGAACAATGTTGCTTTGGGTGTTTCTTAAAATTAAGCAGTGGGAGACTTACAGTGTGCCTTGTGTGTCTTGTATTTTAATTTCTCGATGCTTCTGTTCGGCTGAAATGGTGGGGTAACTGGTACTGTTTATTTACTGAGACAAAAGGGCACTGGTAGAATTTCAGGATCATCTTGGAAGACAGGATGAGACTATATGTAGGGGAACAGCAAAAGGAAAATGGAGCCTCCTTCTTGGATTCCTCCTTGCCCTTTATTCCCAGTTACCATGATTTTCTGCAAGACAAAAATATGTTGCCATGTTTACATGTTGCTCGAGCCCTTGACATGGGCTTAAGCCCAGAGAATGGAGCCCAAAAATAGTCCTTGTGGGAAGCGCCTTTGAATGCAGACATAGCCCAAGGGCAACTGCTTCGGCTGTCCACCAAGAGAAATTCCCTTCCTGTCCTACTCGGTAGAGAGGCAGTAGTACATGTGAACTGTTGGTCATCTCCAATTAAGTGTCTGGCAAATGTACTTTTGGGGGAAACTGGAATAAACTGGATGGGTGAAGGCAGGAGCGTCCTTTCCTAATTTACTCCCATGTGGAATGAATTCCTTCCAAAATGCATCTCCAAACCTTGTGGAGTAGTTTAGCACATGCAGTGGCTAATTTGTACTTCAGGGCAGGTTGTTCCTGGTTTGAAGTCCATCCTCTTCCAGCTTCCTGATTTGGCTGTACGTGTTTGTGGTGAGTTTTCTCCATGAAAAAAGAGTGTCAGAGGATGACCTCTTTGAGCGGGTTAAGGGTAGCTCAGGTGCATCTGTTCTGACACACTCGCTGCCTTGAGGGGCTTCTTTGGGTGCCTTTTGCTGGGGGAGCCCTGGGTACCAGAGTGCGTTAGGTGCTTGTGTTGGAACTGTGCTAAGGCCAGCCAGGATGTTCCATATACTGAAGCGTCACGGGAGGTTTCTGACATGCTTCTTTCCTCAGAAATACAATATGAACACAAATGCTCATTTTGCTGAAGAGTTTCTTACAAAAACGATATCGGCAAGCGTTTGGCAAGTGCAGCATTGTTTCCAGAGGGAGCTAGTGAGATTTTTGGAGGATTTTGTGTTGAGCTGATACTGATGAGTTTTTCTTGCTACATCTCAAATTGCTAGTAATGCTGGTTAGCATGTGTGTTGAGTGAGTGCAGTATCTGATGCTGTTTCCTTAAGGAGAAGGGGTTCATTTTCCCCAGTAGGAGCCTATTCTTTTTCATTGTAGGTGGATAGAGTGATAATGATGGGAAAAGGTGAATATTTAGGTGCCTTGTCAAAACAGCAGAAATACAAAGACCTTTTCCAGCACTGCTGCCCATGACTTCAGCCCAGGTGTGTCTCGCTGCCTGTGTTGTTTCAGTCTTGGCACTGCGAGAATTCACAGCTCTCACTCAGCGGTGTCAGATCAGCATCCTGGGGTCTCTGTATTCCCTAACAAGAAGATTTCACAGTAGCATAGTCTCATATTTAGACTTTCTGAATTGCTGACCTCGTGCTGCAGGTACGTTTCTGAAGATGCCTCACGCTGTGGCTCAGACACCCACCTGCTGTTTGTAGCAAACACTCGGAACTGGCTCCCACCCAGCCTGAAAGGCTTGGGACAGATTCAATGGCAGGTTTGTGTGTGTCTAATTAGTTTGCTTACAGTTCTTCACATCTGTTCAGTTCCTTAAACTTCACAGAAGGGACAGAGCTGTAATGCTTTCCCCTCAGTAGCATTTGTTCTATATTCAGTGCGGGAAATAACTTGTTCCCGGCTTGGGCTTGGGCCAGGAATTGTTCCCCTGAGGCAGAGATGTATACAACAGCTCCTGGAGTATCTTACACCTACCATGGGAAAGAAGGTTCAAAGGCGCACAGTTGTGATAAAACCAGTATTTAAATTCTGCCCACTTCATTTACTCATTTATTAACTCCAGAAGACTTAGTGAGAGAGACTGACATGTCATCACTCTTGCTAGATGGTGAAACTAGAATGGCTGCTGTCTGGCTCGGGGACTTGAGGAAGCAGTTCCCCTAAAACCAGGGGCTTGCTCCTGCACAGCTAGTGCATTTTCATGGGGCTGGGAGGAGAGGAGGAAACGTTTCAGAAACATGAAAAATCTGCAGATCTCTGCCCCTGCCCGTTTCAGCAGCAGTCTCCTGCTACTGCGCTGCTGGTGCCAGTGCCCAGCTATTTGTCTTGACAGTAGCATGTTTTTGTTGTCTAATAGTAATAAAATAATCCTTCTTTCCCCACCTCCACCCTCCCAGGCTTTTTTCTGAATATATAGTTACACCTTTAAATGTGAATGTGCCATCGGTGAGTGTATGTGGTTTGTGTGGAGGGTGTTTTTAGCTTAGCTCTACTTTTCATCTTCAGTTTCATTCACAGAAATGTCTTTTCAGAAACACCTATCTCCTGTTTGGAAAGTAATCCGGGTTCCTATATGGAAATTCAGGAACCAGCAGCTTTTCAGCTGCATAGGGAAGGACCGTGCTTTTATTGTAGTGTAGCAATGCTGAGCGTGTGTCGTCTTTTTCAAAAAGCAAAGTGTCATAGTCTTTCGGAGGTAGTGAAGTAGTAAGCATTTCTTTCTTACACTAGCTGGGTAACTGTGGGTGTGAGAAACCTGAGAAATGCCTTCATGTGTCCAGTCTTCTGAATAAAAGTGCCTGCCTGTTCTCCAGCTGACTTGGCAACCATCGTTTTTACTGGCACATGGGCTTGAGAGCTGGAGGCATGGGACTGCTCGTTCTGATCCATAAAGAAAAATATTTTAAGGAACACTTGATTACAGTGCAGGGTGCTTTGCTTCTAAAAATGCCGAACAGTATTAATGTATGTGAGAATGTGTGTATGGGAAAAATCCCTTCCTATTAAAAGATCAGACCGTGCCTCGCTCTGGGGTGGCAGGGGGGGGAACAGGAGGGGACCAAGCTTTGCAAATAAATGGTGTGGGAGGACATTTGGAGATGGTGTGATTACAGTCCTGGGTTTGGGGAGTTTTCGTTTGGGTTGTTGGGGTGGTTTTTGTTGTGGTCTTTTGCGTTTGGTTGTGTTTTGGTTTGGTGTTGGTTTTGTTGTGTGGTTTTTTTGGTTTGGTGGGGTTTTTTTGCTTTGTTTTGTTGTGTTTTTTTTTTTCTTTGCAAGAGCAGAGTGTGCCCTGTGTTAATTGGGATTGTCATTGACCTTCATAAAAAGCTCAGACTTGAACCCTTTGTCAAATACGAATTTGACCAGCATGCTTTCCTCCCCTGTTGACATCAGAAGGGTAATTGTGCAGGACCGAGGGCTTGCTCAGCACCGGCAAGATGGTGCAGCACCTGTGGTGATCTGGGTTTCTTTTCTGTGGCTGTCGATCAAAGAAAATTATGAGCTGTACAAAATCCTTCTGAATGATCTACTTGTAGACTTTTGCAGCTTTTTGCAGCACAATTGTGAATGGAGTTGTGCCTCTCTTTCACCAGGTGAAGGAATCGGATGGTGTGGTTAACGATGAGCTGCCGAACTGCTGGGAGTGTCCAAAGTGCAACCATGCAGGGAAAACTGGAAAAGTGAGTTTAATCGGAATAAGCGGTGCTGGAATGAGATACAAAATCTCAAGCATTCCCTCTCGCTTGTAGATACAATTTTGCCCAATACCAGCTTTTGATTTTGTGCTTAATTCAGTTGAAGGAAATAAGCTGACGGTTTTCTATTCTTTAATAATTTTCGTATTCTTGTTCCCTGTACCAACGCTTCACCCAGAACCTGGGGAATATATAGGTTAGTTTTGTGCGCTGCTGCATGTTAATTTCTTAGATGAAAGTACTTTTTAAAAAAAAATCCAGAAGCAGTTACAGGAAACCTGAAGTGTCTGTTGGAATTAGTGAAACAATGTTTCTTTGCAAACTGAGACAGACGCTTGCAAGTGTGTAGTTACAAAAATAACTTTACGAAGGTTGAAACTACTCTAACTCCTTGCTAATCATTCTGTCTGTTACAAAGTGATCAACCCACCGATGTTGGAGGCAGCTTAGATAAAGAGCTGGGAAAGGCATAAGATATAAAGTTTGTTTGTGTTTTGTGTCTCTTTGGCGTACAAGCAAAAGCGCGGACCAGGATTCAAATACGCATCAAATCTCCCAGGCTCATTGCTGAAGGAACAGAAAATGAACAGAGACAATAAGGAAGTAACAGATGCTGCAAAACGAAAAGGAGATTGTGAAGAAACTCCCAGGCGGAAATCAGAGGAACATTCCAAAAAGACTCAAGTTGACCCAATTCTGAGGAGAAAGTCGGACGAAGTGCATCTGTGGAGGAAAAGGAAATTTGAGAAACCCCAGGAACCCACTATGAGAAAGCGGGTATGATGAAACACTCTTTTCATGTGCTTGCACAGATGCGCGTGGGCTGGTTAGGGCTGATGTCTCTTGCCTTCTGGCTTATAGCTTATCTTGAAATCCCAGATTGTTACAAAAGAAACTGCGATGTTTTACCTTCCTTTCTGAAAACTGCTAGTCTAACAGGACAGTGGTTTGAACAGTGACGCTTGGGTTGACGTTCAGAGGCCAAAAACACTGGGCTATGGCTGTTGTTTTATTCAAAATACTGGAAAACCCACTTTAACTGAAGAGTCTTTACAAGATGCTTGGAGTAGGAACAAGGTGAAAATCAGTTTTTAATGGAAAGTTTTTAATCTGTATCCACTTGGTGGCGCATGGCAGCTTGTTTTGTGGCCAAATCGGGATGTACAACGCTCGTAACCCATCAGGGGACCTTTAGAGTTGACACCTTCTGTAGCCTGCAGAGAGGAGGAGCTGCTCACAACAGCGATGTAGACAGCTTTTCTCTGAATTTGACAGTCAGAGCTCTTGGGCCAGGCAGGGACACTCTGAATTGTCATGTGGATGGCAAAATACGGCACTTGGGATATACAGAAGCGCTGGTTTGCAGAGGTAGAAATGAGGACCTGGATTTAATGTGTGTCATGAGTAATTGTCTGACGGCTTTAAAATCAGAATTGGTGGCTGGTTTTGTATTGCATGTATAGTTCACAAGGAGTGGCAGTTAGTCCGCCCTGTAAGGCTTGACATTGGGAACAGTACGGTAAATTTAGGGATTGGGATTGCTTTGGTGTGGAGTGAGAGAGCAAAATTCACAATACCAATTTATGCATATCTGCCTTCTGGCCATGCTTTCCTTTTCCCATCCCTTTGGACTCACTGCAGTGTTTATGGGTGGTTTGAATTGCTCCCTGAAAGCCCCCCAGTGTGTGAGGAAGGCACTGTGGATCACCAAACCTTCATCAGACAGCACAGCAGATGTCGTGTTTTGGGGTTTTTACTTTTCTTTCTTCCAACAGCTAAAACTTGGAAAAGAAGACAAACTCTTCAGGAAGAAGGTACTTTGCATTTTTGATAGATGTGTTCTGAATCCTTTTTAATCCCTTCTCCTCATGTGGGTTGAATGGTGAGCCAGTTTCTCTATCAGTCATGCCCTTGTGTCACTGCAGGCATTTTTATTATCCCATTTACATCTTGAAGTTACAGAATATCTCTCTCATGGAAACCTTTACACTCCAGGATAGTTTAGCTGCAGTGTCTGGTTTTATATTTTCTGTTCTAGTGTCCCATATTAAAATACAGCAACAAGCTGTGTTTTGATGATGCAAGGAATAAAATTCTGTTTATATACTGACGTTTTGCTCTTCCTGTGTGGTTGAATCTTATCCCTGCCACACAGCCCCTCAGCGGTCTGTGCCACAGCATATCCCTGGAGTCCCCCGCTGACACCCCAGGGAGCCGGGGATGACCTGGCATGCAAGTATTGATTACCTCTCACAATCTGGCACGGTAACAGAAGTCCAATACCTTTAAACTAAGCATTCGTCAGTACCCTGCGTGAAGGATGCTGCAAGCTGCCAGTAGTCTGATGTTGTAATTTTTTTATTCTAACCTGTCATTAACTTAGTGTGACCTCTCCCTTTATAATATGTTAATTTAAAGACAGGGTGATCAGCTTTCTCCGCTGTGTGCCGCAGCGTGAAGCATAGGAGCACATCCCCTGACTTGATCCAATTAGTTTATTGCAGAAGCATAGACCTTCTGATATAACAAGTGTGTTCACAGCAGTTCACCTTTTCTTACCGGTCCAGATCTCTACTTAGAGCTATTTCATTTTAACAGTTGGTGCCTTCTTTCTTGCTTCTAGTGATCAAATTAGACTTGAAGTCTTCCTTGGTCTTAGTTTGTACATCTCTTACACTTCTGTCTGGTGTGCATCAGAGAGAGATTTGATTAATGTGAGCAAGTCAAGTGTGGTTTGCTGTTACAAACAGTGACCGGGGCAGGGAAGAAGGTGCCAGCTAACCCCTGTCAGCCCGCGTTGTGTTGGGAGATTGTGTCGGCGTGGGGTCTCGTCAGGCTAGCCATGCGTCAGACCTGTCAGTCAGATTCCCCGTTCTGCATGCACCGGAGGTGCGGGAAGCTTGAGAAGATGAGCAGGGTTTAGTAGCATGTAAAGAAGCAGCTAAAGCATAATTAAACGAGGCTGTGAGCATCCAGCAGTAAGGGCCACAACAGTGTAGCCGCAGTGCGAGTCGGTGATTGCGATTCAGGAGGTTTCAGAGATTGGCCTTTTGGCC